>NW_024543883.1:0-124725 GCF_018167655.1 Microtus oregoni
CGTTGGGTGCTCAGTACTCAGGGTGCTGGGTGCTCAGTGCTCAGGGTGCTGGGTGCTCAGTGCTAAGGGTGCTGGGTGCTCAGTGCTCAGGGTGCTGGGTGCTCAGTACTCAGGGTGCTGGGTGCTCAGTGCTCGGGGTGCTCGGTGCTCAGTACTGAGGGTGCTGGGTGCTCAGTACTCAGGGTGCTGGGTGCTCAGTGCTCAGGGTTATCGGTGCTCACTCCTCAGGGTGCTCAGTACTCAGGGTGTTGGGTGCTCAGTGCTCGGGGTGCTGCGTGCTCAGTGCTGAGGGTGCTGGGTGCTCTGTCATCGGGGTGCTGGGTGCTCAGTACTCAGGGTGCTCAGTGCTCGGGGAGCTCGGTGCTCAGTACTCAGGGTGCTGGGTGCTCAGTACTCAGTGCTCAGGGTCCTGGGTGCTCCGTGCTTGGGGTGCTGGGTGCTCAGCGCTCTGGGTGCTTCACGCTCAGTACTCAGGGTGCTGGGTGCTCAGTACTCAGGGTGCTCAGTGCACGAGGTGCTGGGTGCTCAGTACTCAGGGTGCTGGGTGCTCAGTACTCAGGGTGCTGTGTGCTAATTCTCGGGGTGCTGGGTGCTCAGTGCTCAGCGTGCTGGGTGCTCAGTACTCTGGGTGCTCTGTTCTCAGTACTCAGGCTGCTGGGTGCTCATTCTCGGGGTGCTGGTTGCTCAGTGCTCGGGGTGCTGGGTGCTCAGTGCTCGGGGTGCTGGGTGCTCAGTACTCAGGGTGCTGGGTGCTCAGTACTCAGGGTGCTGGGTGCTCAGTTCTCGGGGTGCTCGGTGCTCAGTACTCAGGGTGCTGGGTGCTCAGTACTCGGGGTGCTGGGTGCTCAGTGCTCAGGGTGCTGGGTGCTCAGTGCTCGGGGTGCTGGGTGCTCAGTGCTCAGGGTGCTGGCTGCTCAGTGCTCAGGGTGCTGGGTGCTCAGTACTCAGGGTGCTCGGTGCTCAGTACTCAGGGTGCACAGCGCTCAGTACTCAGAGTGCTGGGTGCTCAGTGCTCAGGGTCCTTGGTGCTCAGTACTCAGGGTGCTCAGTGCTCAGTACTCAGCGTGCTTTGTGCTCAGTGCTCAGGGTGCTGGGTGCTCATTACTCAGGGTGCTGGGTGCTCAGTGCTCGGGGTGCTCGGTGCTCAGTACTCTTGGTGCTGGGTGCTCAGTACTCAGGGTGCTGGGTGCTCAGTGCTCAGGGTGCTCTGTGCTCAGTGCTCAGGATGCTTGGTGCTCAGTAGTCTTGGTCCTGGGTGCTCAGTACTCAGGGTGCTGGGTGCTCAGTGCTCGGGGTGCTCGGTGCTCAGTACTCAGGGTGCTGGGTGCTCAGTGCTCAGGGTGCTGGGTGCTCAGTACTCAGGGTGCTCAGTACTCAGTACTCAGGGTGTTGGGTGCTCAGTGCTTGGGGTGCTGGGTGCTCAGTTCTCAGGGTGCTGGGTGCTCAGTGCTCGGGGTGCTGGGTGTTCAGTACTCGGAGTGCTCGGTGCTCAGTACTCAGGGTGCTGGGTGCTCAGTACTCAGGGTGCTGGGTGCTCAGTACTCAGGGTGCTGGGTGCTCAGTGCTCAGGTTGCTGGGTGCTCAGTACTCAGGGTGCTGGGTGCTCAGTACTCAGGGTGCTGGGTGCTCAGTGCTCAGGGTGCTGGGTGCTCAGTGCTCGGAGTGCTCGGTGCTCAGTAGTCAGGGTGCTGGGTGCTCAGTACTCAGGGTGCTGGGTGCTCAGTACTCAGGGTGCTGGGTGCTCAGTGCTCGTGGTGCTGGGTGCTCAGTGCTGAGGGTGCTGGGTGCTCTGTGATCGGGGTGCTGGGTGCTCAGTACTCAGGGTGCTCAGTGCTCGGGGAGCTTGGTGCTCAGTACTCAGGGTGCTGGGTGCTCAGTACTCAGTGCTCGGGGTCCTGGGTGCTCCGTGCTTGGGGTGCTGGGTGCTCAGCGCTCTGGGTGCTTAGTGCTCAGAACTCAGGGTGCTCAGTGCTCTGGGTGCTGGGTGCTCAGTACTCAGGGTGCTGGGTGCTCAGTACTCAGGGTGCTGGGTGCTCAGTGCTCAGGGTGCTGGGTGGTCAGTACTCGGGGTGCTCAGTGCTCAGTACTCAGGGTGCTGGGTGCTCAGTACTCAGGGTGCTGGGTGCTCAGTACTCAGGGTGCTCGGTGCTCAGTACTCAGGGTGCTGGGTGCTCAGTGCTAGGGGTGCTCGGTGCTCAGTACGTTGGGTGCTCAGTACTCAGGGTGCTGGGTGCTCAGTGCTCAGGGTGCTGGGTGCTCAGTGCTCAGGGTGCTGGGTGCTCATTGCTCAGGGTGCTGGGTGCTCAGTACTCAGGGTGCTGGGTGCTCAGTGCTCGGGGTGCTCGGTGCTCAGTACTCAGGGTGCTGGGTGCTCAGTACTCAGGGTGCTGGGTGCTCAGTGCTCAGGGTTATCGGTGCTCAGTCCTCAGGGTGCTCAGTACTCAGGGTGCTGGGTGCTCAGTGCTCGGGGTGCTGCGTGCTCAGTGCTGAGGGTGCTGGGTGCTCTGTCATCGGGGTGCTGGGTGCTCAGTACTCATTGTGCTCAGTGCTCGGGGAGCTCGGTGCTCAGTACTCAGGGTGCTGGGTGCTCAGTACTCAGTGCTCGGGGTCCTGGGTACTCCGTGCTTGGGGTGCTGGGTGCTCAGCGCTCTGGGTGCTTAGTGCTCAGTACTCAGGGTGCTGGGTGCTCAGTACTCAGGGTGCTCAGTGCACGGGGTGCTGGGTGCTAAGTACTCAGGGTGCTGGGTGCTCAGTACTCAGGGTGCTGGGTGCTAATTCTCGGGGTGCTGGGTGCTCAGTGCTCGGGGTGCTGTTTGCTCAGTACTCGGGGTGCTGGGTGCTCAGTGCTCAGCGTGCTGGGTGCTCAGTACTCAGGGTGCTCTGTTCTCAGTACTCAGGCTGCTGGGTGCTCATGCTCGGGGAGCTGGGTGCTCAGTGCTCGGGGTGCTGGGTGCTCAGTGCTTGGGGTGCTGGGTGCTCAGTACTCAGGGTGCTGCGTGCTCAGTACTCAGGGTGCTGGGTGCTCAGTGCTCCGGGTGCTCGGTGCTCATTACTCAGGGTGCTGGGTGCTCAGTCCTCGGGGTGCTGGGTGCTCAGTGCTCAGGGTGCTGGGTGCTCAGTGCTCGGGGTGCTGGGTGCTCAGTGCTCAGGATGCTGGCTGCTCAGTGCTCAGGGTGCTGGGTGCTCAGTACTCAGGGTGCTCGGTGCTCAGTACTCAGGGTGATCAGCGCTCAGTACTCAGCGTGCTGGGTGCTCAGTGCTCAGGGTCCTTGGTGCTCAGTACTCAGGGTGCTCAGTGCTCAGTATTCAGCGTGCTTTGTGCTCAGTGCTCAGGGTGCTGGGTGCTCATTACTCAGGGTGCTGGGTGCTCAGTACTCGGGGTGCTCGGTGCTCAGTACTCTTGGTGCTGGGTGCTCAGTACTCAGGGTGCTGGGTGCTCAGTGCTCGGGGTGCTCGGTGCTCAGTGCTCAGGATGCTCGGTGCTCAGTACTCTTGGTGCTGGGTGCTCAGTACTCAGGGTGCTGGGTGCTCAGTCCTCGGGGTGCTCGGTGCTCAGTACTCAGGGTGCTGGGTGCTCAGTGCTCAGGGTGCTGGGTGCTCAGTACTCAGGGTGCTCAGTGCTCAGGGTGCTGGGTGCTCAGTGCTCCGGGTGCAGGGTGCTCAGTACTCCGGATGCTCGGTGCTCAGTACTCAGGGTGCTGGGTGCTCAGTACTCAGGGTGCTGGGTGCTCAGTACTCAGGGTGCTCGGTGCTCAGTACTCAGGGTTCTGGGTGCTCAGTGCTCAGTGTGCTGGGTGCTAAGTACTCAGGGTGCTGGGTGCTCAGTACTCAGGGTGCTGGGTGCTCAGTGCTCAGGGTGCTGGGTGCTCAGTACTCAGGGTGCTGGGTGCTCAGTGCTCAGGGTGGTGGGTGCTCAGTGCTCAGGGTGCTGAGTGCTCAGTGCTCAGGGTGCTGGGTGCTCAGTGCTTGGGGTGCTGGGTGCTCAGTGCTCAGGGTGCTGGGTTCTCAGTGCTCAGGGTGCTGGGTGCTCAGTACTCGGGGTGCTCGGTGCTCAGTACTCAGGGTGCTGGGTGCTCAGTACTCAGGGTGCTGGGTGCTCAGTACTCAGGGTGCTTGGTGCTAAGTACTCAGGGTGCTGGGTGCTCAGTACTCAGGGTGCTGGGTGCTCAGTGCTCAGGGTGCTGGGTGCTCAGTACTCAGGGTGCTGGGTGCTCAGTGCTCAGTGTGCTGGGTGCTCAGTACTCAGGGTGCTGAGTGCTCAGTGCTCAGGGTACTCAGTAATCGGGGTGCTGGGCGCTCAGTGCTCGGGGTGCTGGGTGCTCAATACTCAGGGTGCTCAGTACTCAGGGTGCTGGGTGCTCAGTGCTCGGGGTGCTGGGTGCTCAGTGCTCAGGGTGATCGGTGCTCAGTACTCAGTATGCTGGGTGCTCAGTACTCAGGGTGCTGGGTGCTCAGTACTCAGGGTGCTGGGTGCTCAGTCCTCAGTGTGCTCAGTGCTCAGGGTGCTGGGTGCTCAGTGCTCGGGGTGCTCGGTGCTCAGTACTCAGGCTGCTGAGTGCTCAGTACTCAGGGTGCTGGGTGCTCAGTGCTCGGGGTGCTGGGTGCTCAGTACTCAGGGTGCTGGGTTCTCAGTGCTCAGGGTGCTGGGTGCTCAGTGCTCGGGGTACTGGGTGCTCAGTACTCAGGGTGCTGGGTGCTCAGTACTCAGGGTGCTGGGTGCTCAGTGCTTGGGGTGCTGGGTGCTCAGTGCTCAGGGTGCTGGGTGCTCAGGACTCAGGGTGCTGGGTGCTCAGTGCTCGGGGTGCTCGGTGCTCAGTACTCAAGGTGCTGGCTGCTCAGTGCTCGGGGTGCTCGGTGCTCAGTACTAAGGGTGCTCAGTGCTCAGTACTCAGGGTGCTCAGTGCTCAGTGCTCGGGGTGCTGGGTGCTCAGTGCTCGGGGTGCTGGGTGCTCAGTACTCAGGGTGCTGGGTGCTCAGTACTCAGGGTGCTGGGTGCTCAGTGCTTGGGGTGCTGGGTGCTCAGTGCTCAGGGTGCTGGGTGCTCAGGACTCAGGGTGCTGGGTGCTCAGTGCTCGGGGTGCTCGGTGCTCAGTACTCAAGGTGCTGGCTGCTCAGTGCTCGGGGTGCTCGGTGCTCAGTACTAAGGGTGCTCAGTGCTCAGTACTCAGGGTGCTCAGTGCTCAGTGCTCGGGGTGCTGGGTGCTCAGTGCTCGGGGTGCTGGCTGCTCAGTACTCAGGGTGCTGGGTGCTCACTACTCAGGGTGCTGGGTGCTCAGTGCTAGGGGTGCTCGGTGCTCAGTACGTTGGGTGCTCAGTACTCAGGGTGCTGGGTGCTCAGTGCTCAGGGTGCTGGGTGCTCAGTGCTAAGGGTGCTGGGTGCTCAGTACTCAGGGTGCTGGGTGCTCAGTGCTCGGGGTGCTCGGTGCTCAGTACTGAGGGTGCTGGGTGCTCAGTACTCAGGGTGCTGGGTGCTCAGTGCTCAGGGTTATCGGTGCTCACTCCTCAGGGTGCTCAGTACTCAGGGTGTTGGGTGCTCAGTGCTCGGGGTGCTGCGTGCTCAGTGCTGAGGGTGCTGGGTGCTCTGTCATCGGGGTGCTGGGTGCTCAGTACTCAGGGTGCTCAGTGCTCGGGGAGCTCGGTGCTCAGTACTCAGGGTGCTGGGTGCTCAGTACTCAGTGCTCAGGGTCCTGGGTGCTCCGTGCTTGGGGTGCTGGGTGCTCAGCGCTCTGGGTGCTTCACGCTCAGTACTCAGGGTGCTGGGTGCTCAGTACTCAGGGTGCTCAGTGCACGAGGTGCTGGGTGCTCAGTACTCAGGGTGCTGGGTGCTCAGTACTCAGGGTGCTGTGTGCTAATTCTCGGGGTGCTGGGTGCTCAGTGCTCAGCGTGCTGGGTGCTCAGTACTCTGGGTGCTCTGTTCTCAGTACTCAGGCTGCTGGGTGCTCATTCTCGGGGTGCTGGGTGCTCAGTGCTCGGGGTGCTGGGTGCTCAGTGCTCGGGGTGCTGGGTGCTCAGTACTCAGGGTGCTGGGTGCTCAGTACTCAGGGTGCTGGGTGCTCAGTTCTCGGGGTGCTCGGTGCTCAGTACTCAGGGTGCTGGGTGCTCAGTACTCGGGGTGCTGGGTGCTCAGTGCTCAGGGTGCTGGGTGCTCAGTGCTCGGGGTGCTGGGTGCTCAGTGCTCAGGGTGCTGGCTGCTCAGTGCTCAGGGTGCTGGGTGCTCAGTACTCAGGGTGCTCGGTGCTCAGTACTCAGGGTGCACAGCGCTCAGTACTCAGAGTGCTGGGTGCTCAGTGCTCAGGGTCCTTGGTGCTCAGTACTCAGGGTGCTCAGTGCTCAGTACTCAGCGTGCTTTGTGCTCAGTGCTCAGGGTGCTGGGTGCTCATTACTCAGGGTGCTGGGTGCTCAGTGCTCGGGGTGCTCGGTGCTCAGTACTCTTGGTGCTGGGTGCTCAGTACTCAGGGTGCTGGGTGCTCAGTGCTCAGGGTGCTCTGTGCTCAGTGCTCAGGATGCTTGGTGCTCAGTAGTCTTGGTCCTGGGTGCTCAGTACTCAGGGTGCTGGGTGCTCAGTGCTCGGGGTGCTCGGTGCTCAGTACTCAGGGTGCTGGGTGCTCAGTGCTCAGGGTGCTGGGTGCTCAGTACTCAGGGTGCTCAGTACTCAGTACTCAGGGTGTTGGGTGCTCAGTGCTTGGGGTGCTGGGTGCTCAGTTCTCAGGGTGCTGGGTGCTCAGTGCTCGGGGTGCTGGGTGTTCAGTACTCGGGGTGCTCGGTGCTCAGTACTCAGGGTGCTGGGTGCTCAGTACTCAGGGTGCTGGGTGCTCAGTACTCAGGGTGCTGGGTGCTCAGTGCTCAGGTTGCTGGGTGCTCAGTACTCAGGGTGCTGGGTGCTCAGTACTCAGGGTGCTGGGTGCTCAGTGCTCAGGGTGCTGGGTGCTCAGTGCTCGGAGTGCTCGGTGCTCAGTACTCAGGGTGCTGGGTGCTCAGTACTCAGGGTGCTGGGTGCTCAGTGCTCGTGGTGCTGGGTGCTCAGTGCTGAGGGTGCTGGGTGCTCTGTGATCGGGGTGCTGGGTGCTCAGTACTCAGGGTGCTCAGTGCTCGGGGAGCTCGGTGCTCAGTACTCAGGGTGCTGGGTGCTCAGTACTCAGTGCTCGGGGTCCTGGGTGCTCCGTGCTTGGGGTGCTGGGTGCTCAGCGCTCTGGGTGCTTAGTGCTCAGAACTCAGGGTGCTCAGTGCTCTGGGTGCTGGGTGCTCAGTACTCAGGGTGCTGGGTGCTCAGTACTCAGGGTGCTGGGTGCTCAGTGCTCAGGGTGCTGGGTGGTCAGTACTCGGGGTGCTCGGTGCTCAGTACTCAGGGTGCTGGGTGCTCAGTACTCAGGGTGCTGGGTGCTCAGTACTCAGGGTGCTCGGTGCTCAGTACTCAGGGTGCTGGGTGCTCACTGCTCAGGGTGCTGGGTGCTAAGTACTCAGGGTGCTGGGAGCTCAGTACTCAGGGTGCTGGGTGCTCAGTGCTCAGGGTGCTGGGTGCTCAGTACTCAGGGTGCTGGGTGCTCAGTGCTCAGGGTGCTGGGTGCTCAGTACTCAGGGTGCTCAGTACTCAGTGTGCTGGGTGCTCAGTACTCAGGGTGCTCAGTACTCAGGGTGCTGGGTGCTCAGTGCTTGGGGTGCTGGGTGCTCAGTACTCAGGGTGCTCAGTACTCAGGGTGCTGGGTGCTCAGTGCTCGGGTTGCTGGGTGCTCAGTGCTCAGGGTGATCGGTGCTCAGTACTCAGGATACTGGGTGCTCAGTACTCAGGGTGCTGGGTGCTCAGACCTCAGAGTGCTCAGTGCTCAGGGTGCTGGGTGCTCAGTGCTCGGGGTGCTCGGTGCTCAGTACTCAGGGTGCTGAGTGCTCAGTGCTCAGGGTGCTGGCTGCTCAGTGCTCAGGGTGCTGGGTGCTCAGTACTCAGGGTGCTCGGTGCTCAGTACTCAGGGTGCTCAGCGCTCAGTACTCAGCGTGCTGGGTGCTCAGTGCTCAGGGTCCTTGGTGCTCAGTACTCAGGGTGCTCAGTGCTCAGTACTCAGCGTGCTTTGTGCTCAGTGCTCAGGGTGCTGGGTGCTCAGTACTCAGGGTGCTGGGTGCTCAGTACTCACGGTGCTGGGTGCTCAGTACTCGGGGTGCTGGGTGCTCATTACTCAGGGTGCTGGGTGCTCAGCGCTCGGGGTGCTCGGTGCTCAGTACTCTTGGTGCTGGGTGCTCAGTACTCACGGTGTTGGGTGCTCAGTGCTCGGGGTGCTCGGTGCTCAGTGCTCAGGATGCTCGGTGCTCAGTACTCTTGGTGCTGGGTGCTCAGTACTCAGGGTGCTGGGAGCTCAGTGCTCAGGGTGCTCGGTGCTCAGTACTCAGGGTGCTGGGTGCTCAGTGCTCAGGGTGCTTGGTGCTCAGTACTCAGGGTGCTCAGTACTCAGGGTGCTGTGTGCTCAGTGCTCGGGGTGCTGGGTGCTCAGTGCTGAGGGTGCTGGGTGCTCTTTGATCAGGGTGCTGGGTGCTCAGTACTCAGGGTGCTGGTTGCTCATTGCTCAGGGTGCTGGGTGCTCAGTACTCAGGGTGCTGGGTGCTCAGTACTCAGGGTGCTGGGTGCTCAGTGCTCAGTGTGCTGGGTGCTCAGTGCTCGGAGTGCTCGGTGCTCAGTACTCAGGGTGCTGGGTGCTCAGTACTCAGGGTGCTGGGTGCTCAGTGCTCAGGGTGATCGGTGCTCAGTCCTCAGGGTGCTCCGTACTCAGGGTGCTGGGTGCTCAGTGCTCGGGGTGCTGGGTGCTCAGTGCTGAGGGTGCTGGGTGCTCTGTGATCAGGGTGCTGGGTGCTCAGTACTCAGGGTGCTCAGTGCTCGGGGAGCTCGGTGCTCAGTACTCAGGGTGCTGGGTGCTCAGTACTCAGTGCTCGGTTTCCTGGGTCCTCCGTGCTTGGGGTGCTGGGTGCTCAGCGCTCTGGGTGCTTAGTGCTCAGTACTCAGGGTGCTCAGTGCTCGGGGTGCTGGGTGCTCAGTACTCAGGGTGCTGGGTGCTCAGTACTCAGGGTGCTGGGTGCTCAGTGCTCATTGTGCTGGGTGCTCAGTACTCTGGATGCTCGGTGCTCAGTACTCAGGGTGCTGGTTGCTCAGTACTCAGGGTGCTGGGTGCTCAGTACTCACGGTGCTCGGTGCTCAGTACTCAGGGTGCTGGGTGCTCAGTGCTCAGGGTGCTGGGTGCTCAGTGCTCGGGGTGCTGCGTGCTCAGTGCTGAGGGTGCTGGGTGCTCTGTCATCGGGGTGCTGGGTGCTCAGTACTCAGGGTGCTCAGTGCTCGGGGAGCTCGGTGCTCAGTACTCAGGGTGCTGGGTGCTCAGTACTCAGTGCTCGGGGTCCTGGGTGCTCCGTGCTTGGGGTGCTGGGTGCTCAGCGCTCTGGGTGCTTAGTGCTCAGTACTCAGGGTGCTGGGTGCTCAGTACTCAGGGTGCTCAGTGCACGGGGTGCTGGGTGCTCAGTACTCAGGGTGCTGGGTGCTCAGTACTCAGGGTGCTGGGTGCTAATTCTCGGGGTGCTGGGTGCT
Organism: Microtus oregoni; assembly: GCF_018167655.1. NCBI lineage: Eukaryota > Metazoa > Chordata > Mammalia > Rodentia > Cricetidae > Microtus > Microtus oregoni. The sequence goes on from NW_024543883.1 coordinate 9,557, forward strand.
CAGTGCTCGGGGTGCTGTTTGCTCAGTACTCGGGGTGCTGGGTGCTCAGTGCTCAGTGTGCTGGGTGCTCAGTACTCAGGGTGCTCTGTTCTCAGTACTCAGGCTGCTGGGTGCTCATGCTCGGGGAGCTGGGTGCTCAGTGCTCGGGGTGCTGGGTGCTCAGTGCTTGGGGTGCTGGGTGCTCAGTACTCAGGGTGCTGCGTGCTCAGTACTCAGGGTGCTGGGTGCTCAGTGCTCATTGTGCTGGGTGCTCAGTACTCTGGGTGCTCGGTGCTCAGTACTCAGGGTGCTGGTTGCTCAGTACTCAGGGTGCTGGGTGCTCAGTACTCACGGTGCTCGGTGCTCAGTACTCAGGGTGCTGGGTGCTCAGTGCTCAGGGTGCTGGGTGCTCAGTGCTCGGGGTGCTGCGTGCTCAGTGCTGAGGGTGCTGGGTGCTCTGTCATCGGGGTGCTGGGTGCTCAGTACTCAGGGTGCTCAGTGCTCGGGGAGCTCGGTGCTCAGTACTCAGGGTGCTGGGTGCTCAGTACTCAGTGCTCGGGGTCCTGGGTGCTCCGTGCTTGGGGTGCTGGGTGCTCAGCGCTCTGGGTGCTTAGTGCTCAGTACTCAGGGTGCTGGGTGCTCAGTACTCAGGGTGCTCAGTGCACGGGGTGCTGGGTGCTCAGTACTCAGGGTGCTGGGTGCTCAGTACTCAGGGTGCTGGGTGCTAATTCTCGGGGTGCTGGGTGCTCAGTGCTCGGGGTGCTGTTTGCTCAGTACTCGGGTTGCTGGGTGCTCAGTGCTCAGCGTGCTGGGTGCTCAGTACTCAGGGTGCTCTGTTCTCAGTACTCAGGCTGCTGGGTGCTCATGCTCGGGGAGCTGGGTGCTCAGTGCTCGGGGTGCTGGGTGCTCAGTGCTTGGGGTGCTGGGTGCTCAGTACTCAGGGTGCTGCGTGCTCAGTACTCAGGGTGCTGGGTGCTCAGTCCTCGGGGTGCTGGGTGCTCAGTGCTCAGGGTGCTGGGTGCTCAGTGCTCGGGGTGCTGGGTGCTCAGTGCTCAGGATGCTGGCTGCTCAGTGCTCAGGGTGCTGGGTGCTCAGTACTCAGGGTGCTCGGTGCTCAGTACTCAGGGTGCTCAGCGCTCAGTACTCAGCATGCTGGGTGCTCAGTGCTCAGGGTCCTTGGTGCTCAGTACTCAGGGTGCTCAGTGCTCAGTATTCAGCGTGCTTTGTGCTCAGTGCTCAGGGTGCTGGGTGCTCATTACTCAGGGTGCTGGGTGCTCAGTACTCGGGGTGCTCGGTGCTCAGTACTCTTGGTGCTGGGTGCTCAGTACTCAGGGTGCTGGGTGCTCAGTGCTCGGGGTGCTCGGTGCTCAGTGCTCAGGATGCTCGGTGCTCAGTACTCTTGGTGCTGGGTGCTCAGTACTCAGGGTGCTGGGTGCTCAGTCCTCGGGGTGCTCGGTGCTCAGTACTCAGGGTGCTGGGTGCTCAGTGCTCAGGGTGCTGGGTGCTCAGTACTCAGGGTGCTCAGTGCTCAGGGTGCTGGGTGCTCAGTGCTCGGGGTGCAGGGTGCTCAGTACTCCGGATGCTCGGTGCTCAGTACTCAGGGTGCTGGGTGCTCAGTACTCAGGGTGCTGGGTGCTCAGTACTCAGGGTGCTCGGTGCTCAGTACTCAGGGTTCTGGGTGCTCAGTGCTCAGTGTGCTGGGTGCTAAGTACTCAGGGTGCTGGGTGCTCAGTACTCAGAGTGCTGGGTGCTCAGTGCTCAGGGTGCTGGGTGCTCAGTACTCAGGGTGCTGGGTGCTCAGTGCTCAGGGTGCTGGGTGCTCAGTGCTCAGGGTGCTGAGTGCTCAGTGCTCAGGTTGCTGGGTGCTCAGTGCTTGGGGTGCTGGGTGCTCAGTGCTCAGGGTGCTGGGTTCTCAGTGCTCAGGGTGCTGGGTGCTCAGTACTCGGGGTGCTCGGTGCTCAGTACTCAGGGTGCTGGGTGCTCAGTACTCAGGGTGCTGGGTGCTCAGTACTCAGGGTGCTCGGTGCTAAGTACTCAGGGTGCTGGGTGCTCAGTACTCAGGGTGCTGGGTGCTCAGTGCTCAGGGTGCTGGGTGCTCAGTACTCAGGGTGCTGGGTGCTCAGTGCTCAGTGTGCTGGGTGCTCAGTACTCAGGGTGCTGAGTGCTCAGTGCTCAGGGTGCTCAGTACTCGGGGTGCTGGGCGCTCAGTGCTCGGGGTGCTGGGTGCTCAATACTCAGGGTGCTCAGTACTCAGGGTGCTGGGTGCTCAGTGCTCGGGGTGCTGGGTGCTCAGTGCTCAGGGTGATCGGTGCTCAGTACTCAGTATGCTGGGTGCTCAGTACTCAGGGTGCTGGGTGCTCAGTAATCAGGGTGCTGGGTGTTCAGTCCTCAGTGTGCTCAGTGCTCAGGGTGCTGGGTGCTCAGTGCTCGGGGTGCTCGGTGCTCAGTACTCAGGCTGCTGAGTGCTCAGTACTCAGGGTGCTGGGTGCTCAGTGCTCGGGGTGCTGGGTGCTCAGTACTCAGTACTCAGGGTGCTGGGTGCTCAGTACTCGGGGTGCTAGGTGCTCAGTGCTCAGTACTCAGGGTGCTGGGTGCTCAGTGCTCAGGGTGCTGTGTGCTCAGTGCTCAGGGTGCTGGGTGCTCAGTGCTCAGGGTGCTGGGTGCTCAGTGGTCGGGGTGCTGCGTGCTCAGTGCTCAGTACTCAGGGTCCTGGGTGCTCAGTACTCAGGGTGCTGTGTGCTCAGTGCTCAGGGTGCTGGGTGCTCAGTGCTCAATGTGCTGGGTGCTCAGTGCTCAGGGTGCTGGGTGCTCAGTACTCAGGGTGCTAGGTGCTCAGTGCTCGGGGTGCTGGGTGCTCAGTCCTCAGGGTGCTGGGTGCTCAGTACTCAGGGTGTTGGGTGCTCAGTACTCTGGGTGCTGTGTGCTCAGTACTCAGGTAGCTGGGTGCTCAGTACTCAGGGTGCTGGGTGCTCAGTACTTGGGTGCTGGGTGCTCAGTGCTCAGGGTGCTGGGTGCTCAGTGCTCGGGGTGCTGGGTGCTCAGTGCTCAGTACTCAGGGTGCTGGGTGCTCAGTACTCGGGGTGCTAGGTGCTCAGTGCTCAGTACTCAGGGTGCTGGGTGCTCAGTGCTCAGGGTGCTGGGTGTTCACTGCTCAGGGTGCTGGGTGCTCAGTGCTCAGGGTGCTGGGTACTCAGTGCTCAGGGTACTGGGTGCTCAGTACTCAGGGTGCTGGGTGCTCAGTGCTCAGGGTGCTGGGTGCTCAGTGCTCGGGGTGCTGGGTGCTCAGTGCTCGGGGTGCTGGGTGCTCAGTGCTCAGGTGCTCGGTGCTCAGTACTCAGGGTGCTGGGTGCTCAGTGCTCGAGGTGCTCAGTACTCAGGGTGCTGTATGTTCAGTGTTCAGGGTGCTGGTTGCTCAGTACTCAGGGTGCTCGGTGCTTAGTACTCAGGGTGCTGGGTGCTCAGTACTCCGGGTGCTGGGTGCTCAGTGCTCGGGGTGCTCGGTGCTCAGTACTCAGTGCTCAGGGTGCTCAGTGCTCAGTGCTCAGGGTGCTGGGTGTTCAGTACTCAGGGTGCTGGGTGCTCAGTACTCAGGGTGCTGGGTGCTCAGTGCTCAGGGTGCTGGGTGCTCAGTGCTCGGGGTGATCGGTGCTCAGTACTCAGGGTGCTGGGTGCTCAGTGCTCGGGGTGCTCGTAGCTCAGTACTCAGGGTGCTGGGTGCTCAGTGCTCGGGGTGATCGGTGCTCAGTACTCAGGGTGCTGGGTGCTCAGTGCTCGGGGTGCTCGGTGCTCAGTACGTTGGGTGCTCACTATTCAGGGTGCTGGGTGCTCAGTGCTCAGGGTGCTGGGTGCTCAGTGCTCAGGGTGCTGGGTGCTCAGTGCTCAGGGTGCTGGGTGCTCAGTACTCAGGGTGCTCGGTGCTCAGTACTCGGGGTGCTGGGTGCTCAGTGCTCGGGGTGCTGGGTGCTCAGTACTCAGGGTGCTGGGTGCTCAGTTCTCGGGGTGCTGGGTGCTCAGTACTCGGGTTGCTGGGTGCTCAGTACTCAGGGTGCTGGGTGCTCTGTACTCGGGAGCTGGGTGCTCAGTGCTCATGGTGCTGGGTGCTCAGTGCTCAGTGCTCAGTGTGCTGGGTGCTCAGTGCTCAGTACTCAGGGTTCTGGGTGCTCAGTGCTCAGTATTCAGGGTGCTGGGTGCTCAGTGCTCAGGGTGCTGTGTGCTCAGTGCTCAGGGTGCTGGGTGCTCAGTGCTCAGGGTGCTGGGTACTCAGTGCTCAGGGTGCTGGGTGCTCAGTACTCAGGGTGCTGGGTGCTCAGTACTCAGGGTGCTGGGTGCTCAGTGCTCGGGGTGGTGGGTGCTCAGTGCTCGGGGTGCTGGGTGCTCAGTGCTTGGGGTGCTGTGTGTTCAGTGCTCAGGGTGCTGGGTGCTCAGTACTCCGGGTGCTGGGTGCTCAGTGCTCGGGGTGCTCGGTGCTCAGTGCTCAAGGTGCTGGGTGCTCAGTACTCAGGGTGCTCATTGCTCAGGGTGCTGGGTGCTCAGTACTCAGGGTGCTGGGTGTTCAGTGCTCAGGGTGCTCGGTGCTCAGTACGTTGGGTGCTCAGTACTCAGGGTGCTGGGGGCTCAGTGCTCAGGGTGCTGGGTGCTCAGTGCTCAGGGTGCTGGGTGCTCAGTACTCAGGGTGCTTTGTGCTCGGTGCTCAGTATGCTGGGTGCTCAGTACTCAGGGTGCTGGGTGCTCAGTGCTCGGGGTGCTCGGTGCTCAGTACGCTGGGTGCTCTGTACTCACTGTGCTGGGTGCTCAGTACTCAGGGTGAAGGGTGCTCAGTACTCAGGGTGCTGGGTGCTTAGTACTCAGGGTGCTGGGTGCACAGTGCTCGGGGTACTGGGTGCTCTGTGCTCAGTACTCAGGGTGCTGGGTGCTCAGTGCTCAGGGTGCTGGGTGCTCAGTGCTCGGGGTGCTGGGTGCTCAGTACTCAGGGTGCTGGGTGCTCAGTACTCCGGGTGCTGGGTGCTCAGTTCTCGGGGTGCTCGGTGCTCAGTACTCAGGGCTCAGGGTGCTCAGTGCTCAGTGCTCAGGGTGCTGGGTGTTCAGTACTCAGATTGCTGGGTGCTCAGTGCTCAGGGTGCTGGGTGCTCAGTACTCAGGGTGCTGGGTGCTCAGTACTCAGGGTGCTGGGTGCTTAGTACTCAGGGTGCTGGGTGCTCAGTGCTCGGGGTGCTGGGTGCTCAGTGCTCGGGGTGCTTGGTGCTCAGTAATCAGGGTGCTGGGTGCTCAGTACTCGTTGTGCTGGGTGCTCAGTGCTCAGGGTGCTGGGTGCTCACTACTCAGGGTGCTCGGTGCTCAGTGCTCGGGGTGCTGGGTGCTCAGTACTCAGGGTGCTCGGTGCTCAGTACTCAGGGTGCTCAGTGCTCAGTACTCAGGGTGCTCACCCTCAGTGCTCGGGGTGCTGGGTGCTCAGTGCTCGGGGTGCTGGGTGCTCAGTGCTCGGGGTGCTGGGTGCTCAGTGCTCAGGTTGCTGGGTGCTCAGTGCTCAGAGTGCTGGGTGCTCAGTGCTCAGGGTGCTGGGTGCTCAGTGCTCAGAGTGCTGGGTGCTCAGTACTCAGGGTGCTGGGTGCTCAGTGCTCGGGGTGCTGGGTGCTCAGTACTCCGGGTGCTGGGTGCTCAGTGCTCAGAGTGCTGGGTGCTCAGTACTCAGAGTGCTGTGTGTTCAGTGCTCAGGGTGCTGGGTGCTCAGTACTCAGGGTGCTCGGTGCTTAGTACTCATGGTGCTGGGTGCTCAGTACTCCGGGTGCTGGGTGCTCAGTGCTCGGGGTGCTCGGTGCTCAGTACGTTGGGTGCTCACTACTCAGGGTGCTGCGTGCTCAGTGCTCAGGGTGCTGGGTGCTCAGTGCTCAGGATGCTGTTTGCTCAGTGCTCAGGGTGCTGGGTGCTCAGTACTCAGGGTGCTGGGTGCTCAGTGCTCGGGGTTCTGGGTGCTCAGTTCTCAGGGTGCTGGGTGCTCAGTACTCAGGGTGCTGGGTGCTCAGTACTCGGGGTGCTGGGTGCTCAGTATTCAGGGTGCTGGGTGCTCAGTACTCATTGTGCTGGGTGCTCAGTACTCGGGTGCTGGGTGCTCAGTGCTCAGTACTCAGGGTGCTGGGTGCTCAGTGCTCGGGGTGCTGCGTGCTCAGTGCTCAGTACTCAGGGTCCTGGGTGCTCAGTACTCAGGGTGCTGTGTGCTCAGTGCTCAGGGTGCTGGGTGCTCAGTGCTCAGGGTGCTGGGTGCTCAGTGCTCAGGGTGCTGGGTGCTCAGTACTCAGGGTGCTGGGTGCTCAGTGCTCGGGGTGCTGGGTGCTCAGTGCTCAGGGTGCTATGTGCTCAGTACTCAGGGTGTTGGGTGCTCAGTACTCAGGGTGCTGGGTGCTCAGTACTCAGGTAGCTGGGTGCTCAGTACTCAGGGTGCTGGGTGCTCAGTACTCGGGTGCTGGGTGCTCAGTGCTCAGGGTGCTGGGTGCTCAGTGCTCGGGTGCTGGGTGCTCAGTGCTCAGTACTCAGGGTGCTGGGTGCTCAGTGCTCAGGGTGCTGGGTGCTCACTGCTCAGGGTGCTGGGTGCTCAGTGCTCAGGGTGCTGGGTACTCAGTGCTCAGGGTACTGGGTGCTCAGTACTCAGGGTGCTGGGTGCTCAGTGCTCAGGGTGCAGGGTGCTCACTGCTCAGGGTGCTGTGTGCTCAGTGCTCAGTGTGCTGGGTACTCAGTGCTCAGGGTACTGGGTGCTCAGTACTCAGGGTGCTGGGTGCTCAGCGCTCAGGGTGCTGGGTGCTCAGTGCTCGGGGTGCTGGGTGCTCAGTGCTCGGGGTGCTGGGTGCTGAGTGCTCGGGGTGCTCGGTGCTCAGTGCTCGGGGTGCTGGGTGCTCAGTACTCAGATTGCTGGGTGCTCAGTACTCGGGGTGCTCGGTGCTCAGTACTCAGGGTGCTGGGTGCTCAGTACTCGGGTGCTGGGTGCTCAGTGCTCAGGGTGCTGGGTGCTCAGTGCTCGGGGTGCTGGGTGCTCAGTGCTCAGTACTCAGGGTGCTGGGTGCTCAGTGCTCGGGGTTCTGGGTGCTCAGTGCTCAGTGCTCAGGGTGCTGGGTGCTCAGTGCTCAGGTTTCTGGGTGCTCAGTGCTCAGGGTGCTGGGTGCTCAGTACTCAGGGTGCTGGGTGCTTAGTGCTCGAGGTGCTCGGTGCTCAGTACTGAAGGTGCTGGGTGCTCAGTGCTCAGGGTGCTGGGTGCTCAGTCCTCGGGGTGCTCCATGCTCATGGTGCTGGGTGCTCAGTGCTCAGGGTGCTGGGTGCTCAGTGCTCGGGGTGCTGGGTTCTGAGTGCTCAGGGTGCTGGGTGCTCAGTGCTCGGGGTGCTCGGTGCTCTGTGCTCAGGGTCCTGGGTGCTCAGTACACAGGGTGCTGGGTGCTTAGTACTCAGGGTGCTCAGTGCTCAGTACACAGGGTGCTGGGTGCTCAGTGCTCGGTGTGCTGGGTGCTCAGTGCTCAGTACTCAGGGGGCTGGGTGCTCAGTGCTCGGGGTGCTGGGTGCTCAGTACTCAGCGTGCTGGGTGCTCAGTACTCAGTGTGCTGGGTGCTCAGTGCTCAGGGTGCTGGGTGCTCAGTGCTCAGGGTGCTGGGTGCTCAGTGATCGGGGTGCTGGGTGCTCAGTACTCAGGGTGCTCAGTGCTAGGGGAGCTCGGTGATCAGTACTCAGGGTGCTCGGTGCTCAGTACTCAGGGTGCTGGGTGCTCAGTGCTCAGGGTGCTGGGTGCTCAGTGCTCAGGGTGCTGGGTGCTCAGTGCTCAGGTTGCTGGGTGCTCAGTACTCAGGCTGCTGGGTGCTCAGTGCTCAGGGTGATCGGTGCTCAGTACTCAGGGTGCTCAGCACTCCGGGTGCTGGGTGCTCAGTGCTCAGGGTGCTGGGTGCACAGTACTCAGGGTGCTGGGTGCTCAGTGCTCGGGGTGCTGGGTGCTCAGTGCTCAGGGTGATCGGTGCTCAGTACTCAGGGTGCTGGGTGCTCAGTGCTCAGGGTGCTGGGTGCTCAGTCCTCAGGGTGCTCAGTGCTCAGGGTGCTGCGTGCTCTGTGCTCGGGGTGCTCGGTGCTCAGTACTCAGGGTGCTGAGTGCTCAGTACTCAGGGTGCTGGGTGCTCAGTACTCATGGTGCTGGGTGCTCAGTACTCAGGGGGCTGGGTGCTCAGTGCTCAGTGTGCTGGGTGCTCAGTGCTCAGGGCGCTGGGTGCTCAGTGCCCGGGGTGCTTGGTGCTCAGTGCTCGGGGTGCTCTGTGCTCAGTGCTCAGTACTCAGCGTGCTGGGTGCTCAGTGCTCAGAGTGTTGGGTGCTCAGGACTCAGGGTGCTGGGTGCTCAGTGCTCAGTGCTCAGGGTGCTCAGTGCTCAGGGTGCTCAGTGCTCAGGGTGCTGGGTGCTCAGTGCTCAGAGTGCTCTGTGCTCAGTACTCAGGGTGCTGGGTGCTCAGTGCTCGGGGTGCTGGGTGCTCAGTGCTCAGGGTGCTGGGTGCTCAGTACTCAGGGTGCTGGGTGCTCAGTACTCAGGGTGCTTGGTGTTCAGTACTCAGGGTGCTCAGTGCTCAGTACTCGGGGTGCTGGGTGCTCAGTGCTCAGGGTGCTCAGTGCTCAGTGCTCGGGGTGCTGGGTGCTCAGTGCTCGGGGTGCTGGGTGCTCAGTACTCGGGGTGCTGGGTGCTCAGTGCTCAGGGTGCTCAGTGCTCAGTACTCAGTTCTCAGGGTGCTCCGTGCTCATGGTGCTGGGTGCTCAGTGCTCAGGGTGCTGGGTGCTCAGTGCTCGGGGTGCTGGGTGCTCTGTACTCAGTGTGCTCAGTGCTCGGGGATCTCGTTGCTCAGTACTCAGGGTGCTGGGTGCTCAGTTCTCAGTGCTCGGGGTCCTGGGTTCTCCGTGCTCGGGGTGCTGGGTGCTCAGTGCTCTGGGTGCTTAGTGCTCAGTACTCAGTGTGCTGGGTGCTCAGTACTCATGGTGCTGGGTGCTCATTCTCAGGGTGCTGGGTGCTCAGTGCTCGGGTTGCTGGGTGCTCAGTACTCAGGGTGCTGGGGGCTCAGTACTCAGGGTGCTGGGTGCTCAGTATCAGGGTGCTCAGTTCTCAGTACTCAGGGTGCTGGGTGCTCATTCTCGGGGTGCTTTGTGCTCAGTGCTCGGGGTGCTGGGTGCTCAGTACTCAGGGTGCTGGGGGCTCAGTACTCAGGGTGCTGGGTGCTCAGTACTCAGGGTGATCTGATCTCAGTACTCAGGTTGGTGGCTGCTCAGTGCTCGGGGTGCTGGGTGCTCAGTGCTCGGGGTGCTGGGTGCTCAGTGCTCAGGGTGATCGGTGCTCAGTACTCAGGGTGCTGGGTGCTCAGTGCTCAGGGTGCTGGGTGCTCAGTCCTCAGGGTGCTCAGTGCTCAGGGTGCTGGGTGCTCTGTGCTCGGGGTGCTCGGTGCTCAGTACTCAGGGTGCTGAGTGCTCAGTACTCAGGGTGCTGGGTGCTCAGTACTCATGGTGCTGGGTGCTCAGTACTCAGGGGGCTGGGTGCTCAGTGCTCAGTATGCTGGGTGCTCAGTGCTCAGGGCGCTGGGTGCTCAGTGCCCGGGGTGCTGGGTGCTCAGTGCTCGGGGTGCTCTGTGCTCAGTGCTCAGTACTCAGCGTGCTGGGTGCTCAGTGCTCAGAGTGTTGGGTGCTCAGGACTCAGGGTGCTGGGTGCTCAGTGCTCAGTGCTCAGGGTGCTCAGTGCTCAGGGAGCTCAGTGCTCAGGGTGCTGGGTGCTCAGTGCTCAGAGTGCTCTGTGCTCAGTACTCAGGGTGCTGGGTGCTCAGTGCTCGGGGTGCTGGGTGCTCAGTGCTCAGGGTGCTGGGTGCTCAGTACTCAGGGTGCTGGGTGCTCAGTACTCAGGGTGCTTGGTGTTCAGTACTCAGGGTGCTCAGTGCTCAGTACTCGGGGTGCTGGGTGCTCAGTGCTCAGGGTGCTCAGTGCTCAGTGCTCGGGGTGCTGGGTGCTCAGTGCTCGGGGTGCTGGGTGCTCAGTACTCGGGGTGCTGGGTGCTCAGTGCTCAGGGTGCTCAGTGCTCAGTACTCAGTTCTCAGGGTGCTCCGTGCTCATGGTGCTGGGTGCTCAGTGCTCAGGGTGCTGGGTGCTCAGTGCTCGGGGTGCTGGGTGCTCTGTACTCAGTGTGCTCAGTGCTCGGGGATCTCGTTGCTCAGTACTCAGGGTGCTGGGTGCTCAGTTCTCAGTGCTCGGGGTCCTGGGTTCTCCGTGCTCGGGGTGCTGGGTGCTCAGTGCTCTGGGTGCTTAGTGCTCAGTACTCAGTGTGCTGGGTGCTCAGTACTCATGGTGCTGGGTGCTCATTCTCAGGGTGCTGGGTGCTCAGTGCTCGGGTTGCTGGGTGCTCAGTACTCAGGGTGCTGGGGGCTCAGTACTCAGGGTGCTGGGTGCTCAGTATCAGGGTGCTCGGTTCTCAGTACTCAGGGTGCTGGGTGCTCATTCTCGGGGTGCTGGGTGCTCAGTGCTCGGGGTGCTGGGTGCTCAGTACTCAGGGTGCTGGGGGCTCAGTACTCAGGGTGCTGGGTGCTCAGTACTCAGGGTGATCTGTTCTCAGTACTCAGGTTGGTGGCTGCTCAGTGCTCGGGGTGCTGGGTGCTCAGTACTCGGGGTGCTCAGTGCTCAGTACTCAGGGTGCTGGGTGCTCAGTCCTCAGGGTGCTGGGTGCTCAGTGCTCGGGGTGCTCGATGCTCAGTACTCGGGGTGCAGGGTGCTCAGTACTCGGGGTGCTGGGTGCTCAGTGCTCAGGGTGCTGGGTGCTCAGTGCTCGGGGTGTTGGGTGCTCAGTGCTGAGGGTGGTGCTGGGTGCTCAGTACTCAGGGTGCTGGGTGCTCAGTGCTCAGGGTGCTGGGTGCTCAGTACTCAGGGTGCTGGGTGCTCAGTGCTCAGGGTGCTGGGTGCTCAGTGCTCAGGGTGCTGAGTGCTCAGTGCTCGGCGTGCTGGGTGCTCAGTACTCAGGATGCTCGGTGCTCTGTGCTCAGAAACCATGGTGCTCAGTACTCAGGGTGCTGGGTGCTCAGTGCTCGGGGTGCTGGGTGCTCAGTACTCAGGGTGCTGGGTGCTCAGTACTCGGGGTGCTGGGTGCTCAGTACTAATGGTGCTGGGTGCTCAGTGCTCGGGGTGCTCGGTGCTCAGTACGTTGGGTGCTCACTACTCAGGGTGCTGGGTGCTCAGTGCTCAGGGTGCTGGGTGCTCAGTGCTCAGGGTGCTGGGTGCTCAGTGCTCAGGGTGCTGGGTGCTCAGTGCTCGGGGTGCTGGGTGCTCAGTGCTCAGGGTGCTGGGTGCTCAGTACTCAGGGTCCTGGGTGCTCAGTACTCAGGGTGCTGTGTGCTCAGTGCTCAGGGTGCTGGGTGCTCAGTGCTCAGGGTGCTGGGTGCTCAGTGCTCGGGTGCTGGGTGCTCAGTGCTCAGTACTCAGGGTGCTGGGGGCTCAGTGCTCAGGGTGCTGGGTGCTCACTGCTCAGGGTGCTGGGTGCTCAGTGCTCAGGGTGCTGGGTACTCAGTGCTCAGGGTACTGGGTGCTCAGTACTCAGGGTGCTGGGTGCTCAGTGCTCAGGGTGCAGGGTGCTCACTGCTCAGGGTGCTGGGTGCTCAGTGGTCAGGGTGCTGGGTACTCAGTGCTCAGGGTACTGGGTGCTCAGTGCTCGGGGTGCTGGGTGCTCAGTGCTCGGGGTGCTGGGTGCTGAGTGCTCGGTGTGCTCGGTGCTCAGTACTCAGGGTGCTGTATGTTCAGTGTTCAGGGTGCTGGGTGCTCAGTACTCAGGGTGCTCGGTGCTTAGTACTCAGGGTGCTGGGTGCTCAGTACTCCGGGTGCTGGGTGCTCAGTGCTCGGGGTGCTCGGTGCTCAGTACTCAGTGCTCAGGGTGCTCACTGCTCAGTGCTCAGGGTGCAGGGTGTTCAGTACTCAGGGTGCTGGGTGCTCAGTACTCAGGGGGCTGGGTGCTCAGTACTCTGGGTGCTCGGTGCTCAGTGCTCAGGGTGCTGGGTGCTCAGTACTCAGGGTGTTGGGTGCTCAGTACTCAGGGTGCTGGGTGCTCAGTGCTCAGGGTGCTGGGTACTCAGTGCTCAGGGTGCTCGGTGCTCATTACTCGGGGTGCTGGGTGCTCATTCTCGGGGTGCTGGGTGCTCAGTGCTCAGGGTGCTGGGTGCTCAGTACTCAGGGTGCTGGGTGCTCAGTGCTCAGGGTGCTGGGTGCTCAGTACTCAGGGTGCTGGGTGCTCAGTGCTCAGGGTGCTGGGTCCTCAGTACTCAGGGTGCTGGGAGCTCAGTGCTCAGGGTGATCTTTGCTCAGTAGTCAGGGTGCTCAGTACTCAGGGTGCTGGGTGCTCAGTGCTCGGGGTACTGGGTGCTCAGTACTCAGGGTGCTGGGTGCTCAGTGCTCGGGGTTCTGGGTGCTCAGTGCTCAGGGTGATCGGTGCTCAGTACTCAGGGTGCTGGGTGCTCAGTGCTCAGGGTGCTGGGTGCTCAGTCCTCAGGGTGCTGAGTGCTCAGTACTCAGGGTGCTGGGTGCTCAGTACTCAGGGTGCTGGGTGCTCAGTGCTCAGGGTGCTGGGTGATCAGTGCTCCGTGTGCTGGGTGCTCAGTGCTCAGGGTGCTGGGTGCTCAGTGCTCGGGCTGCTGGGTGCTCAGTACACAGGGTGCTTGGTGCTCAGTGCTCAGGGTGCTGGGTGCTCAGTGCTCGGGGCGCTGGATGCTCAGTGCTCCGGGTGCTCGGAGCTCAGTACTCAGGGTGCTGGGTGCTCAGTGCTCGGGGTGATCGGTGCTCAGTAGTCAGGGTGCTGGGTGCTCAGTGCTCCGTGTGCTCGGTGCTCAGTACGTTGGGTGCTCACTACTCAGGGTGCTGGGTGCTCAGTGCTCAGGGTGCTGGGTGCTCAGTGCTCAGGGTGCTGGGTGCTCAGTGCTCAGGGCGCTGGGTACTCAGTGCTCAGGGTGCTGGGTGCTCAGTACTCAGGGTGCTGGGTGCTCAGTGCTGGGTGCTCAGTACGTTGGGTGCTCAGTGCTCAGGGTGCTGGGTGCTCAGTACTCAGGGTGCTGGGTGCTCAGTGCTCGGTGCTCAGTACGTTGGGTGCTCAGTGCTCAGGGTGCTGGGTGCTCAGTGCTCAGGGTGCTGGGTGCTCAGTGCTCAGGGTGCTGGGTGCTCGGTGCTCGGGGTGCTGGGTGCTTAGTGCTCGGGGTGCCCGGTGCTCAGTACTCGGGGTGCTCAGTGCTCAGTACTCAGGGTGCTGGGTGCTCAGTGCTCAGGGTGCTGGGTGCTCAGTACTCAGGGTGCTGGGTGCTCAGTAGTCAGGGTGATCGGTGCTCAGTACTCAGGGTGCTGGGTGCTCTGTGCTCGGGGTTCTGGGTGCTCAGTACTCAGGGTGCTGGGTGCTCAGTGCTCGGGGTGCTCGGTGCTCAGTACGCTGGGTGCTCAGTACTCAGGGTTCTGGGTGCTCAGTACTCAGGGTGCTGGGTGCTTAGTACTCAGGGTGCTGGGTGCTCAGTGCTCGGGGTGCTGGGTGCTCAGTGTTCAGTACTCAGGGTGCTGGGATCTCAGTGCTCAGGGTGCTGGGTGCTCAGTGCTCGGGGCGCTGGGTGCTCAGTGCTGAGGGTGCTGGGTGCTCAGTACTCTGGGTGCTCAGTGCTCAGTACTCGGGGTGCTTGGTGCTCAGTACTCAGTGCTCAGGGTGCTCAGTGCTCAGTGTGCTGGGTGCTCAGTGCTCAGGGTGCTGGGTGCTCAGTGCTCAGGGTGCTGGGTGCTCAGTGCTCTGGGCGCTGGGTGCTCAGTGCTCGGGGTGCTCGGGGCTCAGTACTCAGGGTGCTGGGTGCTCAGTGCTCGGGGTGATCAGTGCTCAGTACTCAGGGTGCTGGGTGCTCAGTGCTCGGGGTGCTCGGTGCTCAGTACGTTGGGTGCTCACTACTCAGGGTGCTGGGTGCTCAGTGCTCAGGGTGCTGGGTGCTCAGTGCTCAGGGTGCTGGGTGCTCAGTGCTCAGGGTGCTGGGTGCTCAGTGCTCAGGGTGCTGGGTGCTCAGTGCTCGGGGTGCTGGGTGCTCAGTGCTCAGGGTGCTGGGTGCTCAGTACTCAGGGTGCTGGGTGCTCAGTACTCGGGGTGCTGGGTGCTCAGTACTCGGGGTGCTGGGTGCTCAGTGCTCAGGGTGCTGAGGGCTCAGTACTCAGGGTGCTGGGTGCTCAGTACTCTGGGTGCTGGGTGCTCAGTGCTCTGCGTGCTGGGTACTCAGTGCTCAGGGTGCTCGGTGCTCAGTACTCGGGGTGCTGGGTGCTCATTCTCGGGGTGCTGGGTGCTCAGTGCTCGGAGTGCTGGGTGCTCAGTACTCAGCGTGCTGGGTGCTCAGTGCTCAGGGTGCTGGGTGCTCAGTACTCAGGGTGCTGGGTGCTCAGTGCTCAGGGTGCTGGGTGCTCAGTACTAAGGGTTCTGGGAGCTCAGTGCTCAGGGTGATCGGTGCTCAGTACTCAGGGTGCGCAGTACTCAGGGTGCTGGGTGCTCAGTGCTCGGGGTTCTGGGTGCTCAGTGCTCAGGGTGCTGGGTGCTCAGTCCTCAGGGTGCTCAGTGCTCAGGGTGCTGGGTGCTCAGTGCTCGGGGTGCTCGGTGCTCAGTAGTCAGGGTGCTGAGTGCTCAGTACTCAGGGTGCTGGGTGCTCAGTACTAAGGGTGCTGGGTGCTCAGTGCTCAGTGTGCTGGGTGATCAGTGCTCAGTGTGCTGGGTGCTCAGTGATCAGGGTGCTGGGTGCTCAGTGCTCGGGGTGCTGGGTGCTCAGTACTCAGGGTGCTGGGTGCTCAGTGCTCAGGGTGCTCGGTGCTCAGTGCTCGGGGCGCTGGGTGCTCAGTGCTCGGGGTGCTCGGAGCTCAGTACCCAGGGTGCTGGGTGCTCAGTGCTCGGGGTAATCGGTGCTCAGTACTCAGGGTGCTGGATGCTCAGTGCTCGGGGTGCTCGGTGCTCAGTACGTTGGGTGCTCACTACTCAGGGTGCTGGGTGCTCAGTGCTCAGGGTGCTGGGTGCTCAGTGCTCAGGGTGCTGGGTGCTCAGTGCTCAGGGTGCTGGGTGCTCAGTGCTCACCGTGCTGGGTGCTCAGTACTCGGGGTGCTGGGTGCTCAGTTCTCAGGGTGCTCGGTGCTCAGTACTCAGGGTGCTGGGTGCTCAGTGCTCGGGGTGCTGGGTGCTCAGTACTCAGATTGCTGGGTGCTCAGTACTCGGGGTGCTCGGTGCTCAGTACTCAGGGTGCTGGGTGCTCAGTACTCGGGTGCTGGGTGCTCAGTGCTCAGGGTGCTGGGTGCTCAGTGCTCGGGGTGCTGGGTGCTCAGTGCTCAGTACTCAGGGTGCTGGGTGCTCAGTGCTCGGGGTTCTGGGTGCTCAGTGCTCAGTACTCAGGGTGCTGGGTGCTCAGTGCTCAGGGTGCTGTGTGCTCAGTGCTCAGGGTGCTGGGTGCTCAGTGCTCAGGGTGCTGGGTGCTCAGTGGTCGGGGTGCTGCGTGCTCAGTGCTCAGTACTCAGGGTCCTGGGTGCTCAGTACTCAGGGTGCTGTGTGCTCAGTGCTCAGGGTGCTGGGTGCTCAGTGCTCAATGTGCTGGGTGCTCAGTGCTCAGGGTGCTGGGTGCTCAGTACTCAGGGTGCTGGGTGCTCAGTGCTCGGGGTGCTGGGTGCTCAGTGCTCAGGGTGCTGGGTGCTCAGTACTCAGGGTGTTGGGTGCTCAGTACTCTGGGTGCTGTGTGCTCAGTACTCAGGTAGCTGGGTGCTCAGTACTCAGGGTGCTGGGTGCTCAGTACTCGGGTGCTGGGTGCTCAGTGCTCAGGGTGCTGGGTGCTCAGTGCTCGGGGTGCTGGGTGCTCAGTGCTCAGTACTCAGGGTGCTGGGTGCTCAGTACTCGGGGTGCTAGGTGCTCAGTGCTCAGTACTCAGGGTGCTGGGTGCTCAGTGCTCAGGGTGCTGTGTGCTCAGTGCTCAGGGTGCTGGGTGCTCAGTGCTCAGGGTGCTGGGTGCTCAGTGGTCGGGGTGCTGCGTGCTCAGTGCTCAGTACTCAGGGTCCTGGGTGCTCAGTACTCAGGGTGCTGTGTGCTCAGTGCTCAGGGTGCTGGGTGCTCAGTGCTCAATGTGCTGGGTGCTCAGTGCTCAGGGTGCTGGGTGCTCAGTACTCAGGGTGCTAGGTGCTCAGTGCTCGGGGTGCTGGGTGCTCAGTCCTCAGGGTGCTGGGTGCTCAGTACTCAGGGTGTTGGGTGCTCAGTACTCTGGGTGCTGTGTGCTCAGTACTCAGGTAGCTGGGTGCTCAGTACTCAGGGTGCTGGGTGCTCAGTACTTGGGTGCTGGGTGCTCAGTGCTCAGGGTGCTGGGTGCTCAGTGCTCGGGGTGCTGGGTGCTCAGTGCTCAGTACTCAGGGTGCTGGGTGCTCAGTACTCGGGGTGCTAGGTGCTCAGTGCTCAGTACTCAGGGTGCTGGGTGCTCAGTGCTCAGGGTGCTGGGTGTTCACTGCTCAGGGTGCTGGGTGCTCAGTGCTCAGGGTGCTGGGTACTCAGTGCTCAGGGTACTGGGTGCTCAGTACTCAGGGTGCTGGGTGCTCAGTGCTCAGGGTGCTGGGTGCTCAGTGCTCGGGGTGCTGGGTGCTCAGTGCTCGGGGTGCTGGGTGCTCAGTGCTCAGGTGCTCGGTGCTCAGTACTCAGGGTGCTGGGTGCTCAGTGCTCGAGGTGCTCAGTACTCAGGGTGCTGTATGTTCAGTGTTCAGGGTGCTGGTTGCTCAGTACTCAGGGTGCTCGGTGCTTAGTACTCAGGGTGCTGGGTGCTCAGTACTCCGGGTGCTGGGTGCTCAGTGCTCGGGGTGCTCGGTGCTCAGTACTCAGTGCTCAGGGTGCTCAGTGCTCAGTGCTCAGGGTGCTGGGTGTTCAGTACTCAGGGTGCTGGGTGCTCAGTACTCAGGGTGCTGGGTGCTCAGTGCTCAGGGTGCTGGGTGCTCAGTGCTCGGGGTGATCGGTGCTCAGTACTCAGGGTGCTGGGTGCTCAGTGCTCGGGGTGCTCGTAGCTCAGTACTCAGGGTGCTGGGTGCTCAGTGCTCGGGGTGATCGGTGCTCAGTACTCAGGGTGCTGGGTGCTCAGTGCTCGGGGTGCTCGGTGCTCAGTACGTTGGGTGCTCACTATTCAGGGTGCTGGGTGCTCAGTGCTCAGGGTGCTGGGTGCTCAGTGCTCAGGGTGCTGGGTGCTCAGTGCTCAGGGTGCTGGGTGCTCAGTACTCAGGGTGCTCGGTGCTCAGTACTCGGGGTGCTGGGTGCTCAGTGCTCGGGGTGCTGGGTGCTCAGTACTCAGGGTGCTGGGTGCTCAGTTCTCGGGGTGCTGGGTGCTCAGTACTCGGGTTGCTGGGTGCTCAGTACTCAGGGTGCTGGGTGCTCTGTACTCGGGAGCTGGGTGCTCAGTGCTCATGGTGCTGGGTGCTCAGTGCTCAGTGCTCAGTGTGCTGGGTGCTCAGTGCTCAGTACTCAGGGTTCTGGGTGCTCAGTGCTCAGTATTCAGGGTGCTGGGTGCTCAGTGCTCAGGGTGCTGTGTGCTCAGTGCTCAGGGTGCTGGGTGCTCAGTGCTCAGGGTGCTGGGTACTCAGTGCTCAGGGTGCTGGGTGCTCAGTACTCAGGGTGCTGGGTGCTCAGTACTCAGGGTGCTGGGTGCTCAGTGCTCGGGGTGGTGGGTGCTCAGTGCTCGGGGTGCTGGGTGCTCAGTGCTTGGGGTGCTGTGTGTTCAGTGCTCAGGGTGCTGGGTGCTCAGTACTCCGGGTGCTGGGTGCTCAGTGCTCGGGGTGCTCGGTGCTCAGTGCTCAAGGTGCTGGGTGCTCAGTACTCAGGGTGCTCATTGCTCAGGGTGCTGGGTGCTCAGTACTCAGGGTGCTGGGTGTTCAGTGCTCAGGGTGCTCGGTGCTCAGTACGTTGGGTGCTCAGTACTCAGGGTGCTGGGGGCTCAGTGCTCAGGGTGCTGGGTGCTCAGTGCTCAGGGTGCTGGGTGCTCAGTACTCAGGGTGCTTTGTGCTCGGTGCTCAGTATGCTGGGTGCTCAGTACTCAGGGTGCTGGGTGCTCAGTGCTCGGGGTGCTCGGTGCTCAGTACGCTGGGTGCTCTGTACTCACTGTGCTGGGTGCTCAGTACTCAGGGTGAAGGGTGCTCAGTACTCAGGGTGCTGGGTGCTTAGTACTCAGGGTGCTGGGTGCACAGTGCTCGGGGTACTGGGTGCTCTGTGCTCAGTACTCAGGGTGCTGGGTGCTCAGTGCTCAGGGTGCTGGGTGCTCAGTGCTCGGGGTGCTGGGTGCTCAGTACTCAGGGTGCTGGGTGCTCAGTACTCCGGGTGCTGGGTGCTCAGTTCTCGGGGTGCTCGGTGCTCAGTACTCAGGGCTCAGGGTGCTCAGTGCTCAGTGCTCAGGGTGCTGGGTGTTCAGTACTCAGATTGCTGGGTGCTCAGTGCTCAGGGTGCTGGGTGCTCAGTACTCAGGGTGCTGGGTGCTCAGTACTCAGGGTGCTGGGTGCTTAGTACTCAGGGTGCTGGGTGCTCAGTGCTCGGGGTGCTGGGTGCTCAGTGCTCGGGGTGCTTGGTGCTCAGTAATCAGGGTGCTGGGTGCTCAGTACTCGTTGTGCTGGGTGCTCAGTGCTCAGGGTGCTGGGTGCTCACTACTCAGGGTGCTCGGTGCTCAGTGCTCGGGGTGCTGGGTGCTCAGTACTCAGGGTGCTCGGTGCTCAGTACTCAGGGTGCTCAGTGCTCAGTACTCAGGGTGCTCACCCTCAGTGCTCGGGGTGCTGGGTGCTCAGTGCTCGGGGTGCTGGGTGCTCAGTGCTCGGGGTGCTGGGTGCTCAGTGCTCAGGTTGCTGGGTGCTCAGTGCTCAGAGTGCTGGGTGCTCAGTGCTCAGGGTGCTGGGTGCTCAGTGCTCAGAGTGCTGGGTGCTCAGTACTCAGGGTGCTGGGTGCTCAGTGCTCGGGGTGCTGGGTGCTCAGTACTCCGGGTGCTGGGTGCTCAGTGCTCAGAGTGCTGGGTGCTCAGTACTCAGAGTGCTGTGTGTTCAGTGCTCAGGGTGCTGGGTGCTCAGTACTCAGGGTGCTCGGTGCTTAGTACTCATGGTGCTGGGTGCTCAGTACTCCGGGTGCTGGGTGCTCAGTGCTCGGGGTGCTCGGTGCTCAGTACGTTGGGTGCTCACTACTCAGGGTGCTGCGTGCTCAGTGCTCAGGGTGCTGGGTGCTCAGTGCTCAGGATGCTGTTTGCTCAGTGCTCAGGGTGCTGGGTGCTCAGTACTCAGGGTGCTGGGTGCTCAGTGCTCGGGGTTCTGGGTGCTCAGTTCTCAGGGTGCTGGGTGCTCAGTACTCAGGGTGCTGGGTGCTCAGTACTCGGGGTGCTGGGTGCTCAGTATTCAGGGTGCTGGGTGCTCAGTACTCATTGTGCTGGGTGCTCAGTACTCGGGTGCTGGGTGCTCAGTGCTCAGTACTCAGGGTGCTGGGTGCTCAGTGCTCGGGGTGCTGCGTGCTCAGTGCTCAGTACTCAGGGTCCTGGGTGCTCAGTACTCAGGGTGCTGTGTGCTCAGTGCTCAGGGTGCTGGGTGCTCAGTGCTCAGGGTGCTGGGTGCTCAGTGCTCAGGGTGCTGGGTGCTCAGTACTCAGGGTGCTGGGTGCTCAGTGCTCGGGGTGCTGGGTGCTCAGTGCTCAGGGTGCTGGGTGCTCAGTACTCAGGGTGTTGGGTGCTCAGTACTCAGGGTGCTGGGTGCTCAGTACTCAGGTAGCTGGGTGCTCAGTACTCAGGGTGCTGGGTGCTCAGTACTCGGGTGCTGGGTGCTCAGTGCTCAGGGTGCTGGGTGCTCAGTGCTCGGGTGCTGGGTGCTCAGTGCTCAGTACTCAGGGTGCTGGGTGCTCAGTGCTCAGGGTGCTGGGTGCTCACTGCTCAGGGTGCTGGGTGCTCAGTGCTCAGGGTGCTGGGTACTCAGTGCTCAGGGTACTGGGTGCTCAGTACTCAGGGTGCTGGGTGCTCAGTGCTCAGGGTGCAGGGTGCTCACTGCTCAGGGTGCTGTGTGCTCAGTGCTCAGTGTGCTGGGTACTCAGTGCTCAGGGTACTGGGTGCTCAGTACTCAGGGTGCTGGGTGCTCAGCGCTCAGGGTGCTGGGTGCTCAGTGCTCGGGGTGCTGGGTGCTCAGTGCTCGGGGTGCTGGGTGCTGAGTGCTCGGGGTGCTCGGTGCTCAGTGCTCGGGGTGCTGGGTGCTCAGTACTCAGATTGCTGGGTGCTCAGTACTCGGGGTGCTCGGTGCTCAGTACTCAGGGTGCTGGGTGCTCAGTACTCGGGTGCTGGGTGCTCAGTGCTCAGGGTGCTGGGTGCTCAGTGCTCGGGGTGCTGGGTGCTCAGTGCTCAGTACTCAGGGTGCTGGGTGCTCAGTGCTCGGGGTTCTGGGTGCTCAGTGCTCAGTACTCAGGGTGCTGGGTGCTCAGTGCTCAGGGTGCTGTGTGCTCAGTGCTCAGGGTGCTGGGTGCTCAGTGCTCAGGGTGCTGGGTGCTCAGTGGTCGGGGTGCTGCGTGCTCAGTGCTCAGTACTCAGGGTCCTGGGTGCTCAGTACTCAGGGTGCTGTGTGCTCAGTGCTCAGGGTGCTGGGTGCTCAGTGCTCAATGTGCTGGGTGCTCAGTGCTCAGGGTGCTGGGTGCTCAGTACTCAGGGTGCTGGGTGCTCAGTGCTCGGGGTGCTGGGTGCTCAGTGCTCAGGGTGCTGGGTGCTCAGTACTCAGGGTGTTGGGTGCTCAGTACTCTGGGTGCTGTGTGCTCAGTACTCAGGTAGCTGGGTGCTCAGTACTCAGGGTGCTGGGTGCTCAGTACTCGGGTGCTGGGTGCTCAGTGCTCAGGGTGCTGGGTGCTCAGTGCTCGGGGTGCTGGGTGCTCAGTGCTCAGTACTCAGGGTGCTGGGTGCTCAGTACTCGGGGTGCTAGGTGCTCAGTGCTCAGTACTCAGGGTGCTGGGTGCTCAGTGCTCAGGGTGCTGTGTGCTCAGTGCTCAGGGTGCTGGGTGCTCAGTGCTCAGGGTGCTGGGTGCTCAGTGGTCGGGGTGCTGCGTGCTCAGTGCTCAGTACTCAGGGTCCTGGGTGCTCAGTACTCAGGGTGCTGTGTGCTCAGTGCTCAGGGTGCTGGGTGCTCAGTGCTCAATGTGCTGGGTGCTCAGTGCTCAGGGTGCTGGGTGCTCAGTACTCAGGGTGCTAGGTGCTCAGTGCTCGGGGTGCTGGGTGCTCAGTCCTCAGGGTGCTGGGTGCTCAGTACTCAGGGTGTTGGGTGCTCAGTACTCTGGGTGCTGTGTGCTCAGTACTCAGGTAGCTGGGTGCTCAGTACTCAGGGTGCTGGGTGCTCAGTACTTGGGTGCTGGGTGCTCAGTGCTCAGGGTGCTGGGTGCTCAGTGCTCGGGGTGCTGGGTGCTCAGTGCTCAGTACTCAGGGTGCTGGGTGCTCAGTACTCGGGGTGCTAGGTGCTCAGTGCTCAGTACTCAGGGTGCTGGGTGCTCAGTGCTCAGGGTGCTGGGTGTTCACTGCTCAGGGTGCTGGGTGCTCAGTGCTCAGGGTGCTGGGTACTCAGTGCTCAGGGTACTGGGTGCTCAGTACTCAGGGTGCTGGGTGCTCAGTGCTCAGGGTGCTGGGTGCTCAGTGCTCGGGGTGCTGGGTGCTCAGTGCTCGGGGTGCTGGGTGCTCAGTGCTCAGGTGCTCGGTGCTCAGTACTCAGGGTGCTGGGTGCTCAGTGCTCGAGGTGCTCAGTACTCAGGGTGCTGTATGTTCAGTGTTCAGGGTGCTGGTTGCTCAGTACTCAGGGTGCTCGGTGCTTAGTACTCAGGGTGCTGGGTGCTCAGTACTCCGGGTGCTGGGTGCTCAGTGCTCGGGGTGCTCGGTGCTCAGTACTCAGTGCTCAGGGTGCTCAGTGCTCAGTGCTCAGGGTGCTGGGTGTTCAGTACTCAGGGTGCTGGGTGCTCAGTACTCAGGGTGCTGGGTGCTCAGTGCTCAGGGTGCTGGGTGCTCAGTGCTCGGGGTGATCGGTGCTCAGTACTCAGGGTGCTGGGTGCTCAGTGCTCGGGGTGCTCGTAGCTCAGTACTCAGGGTGCTGGGTGCTCAGTGCTCGGGGTGATCGGTGCTCAGTACTCAGGCTGCTGGGTGCTCAGTGCTCGGGGTGCTCGGTGCTCAGTACGTTGGGTGCTCACTATTCAGGGTGCTGGGTGCTCAGTGCTCAGGGTGCTGGGTGCTCAGTGCTCAGGGTGCTGGGTGCTCAGTGCTCAGGGTGCTGGGTGCTCAGTACTCAGGGTGCTGGGTGCTCAGTACTCGGGGTGCTGGGTGCTCAGTGCTCGGGGTGCTGGGTGCTCAGTACTCAGGGTGCTGGGTGCTCAGTTCTCGGGGTGCTGGGTGCTCAGTACTCGGGTTGCTGGGTGCTCAGTACTCAGGGTGCTGGGTGCTCTGTACTCGGGAGCTGGGTGCTCAGTGCTCATGGTGCTGGGTGCTCAGTGCTCAGTGTGCTGGGTGCTCAGTGCTCAGTACTCAGGGTTCTGGGTGCTCAGTGCTCAGTATTCAGGGTGCTCCGTGCTCAGTGCTCAGGGTGCTGTGTGCTCAGTGCTCAGGGTGCTGGGTGCTCAGTGCTCAGGGTGCTGGGTACTCAGTGCTCAGGGTGCTGGGTGCTCAGTACTCAGGGTGCTGGGTGCTCAGTACTCAGGGTGCTGGGTGCTCAGTGCTCGGGGTGGTGGGTGCTCAGTGCTCGGGGTGCTGGGTGCTCAGTGCTTGGGGTGCTGTGTGTTCAGTGCTCAGGGTGCTGGGTGCTCAGTACTCCGGGTGCTGGGTGCTCAGTGCTCGGGGTGCTCGGTGCTCAGTGCTCAAGGTGCTGGGTGCTCAGTACTCAGGGTGCTCATTGCTCAGGGTGCTGGGTGCTCAGTACTCAGGGTGCTGGGTGTTCAGTGCTCAGGGTGCTCGGTGCTCAGTACGTTGGGTGCTCAGTACTCAGGGTGCTGGGGGCTCAGTGCTCAGGGTGCTGGGTGCTCAGTGCTCAGGGTGCTGGGTGCTCAGTACTCAGGGTGCTTTGTGCTCGGTGCTCAGTATGCTGGGTGCTCAGTACTCAGGGTGCTGGGTGCTCAGTGCTCGGGGTGCTCGGTGCTCAGTACGCTGGGTGCTCTGTACTCACTGTGCTGGGTGCTCAGTACTCAGGGTGAAGGGTGCTCAGTACTCAGGGTGCTGGGTGCTTAGTACTCAGGGTGCTGGGTGCACAGTGCTCGGGGTACTGGGTGCTCTGTGCTCAGTACTCAGGGTGCTGGGTGCTCAGTGCTCAGGGTGCTGGGTGCTCAGTGCTCGGGGTGCTGGGTGCTCAGTACTCAGGGTGCTGGGTGCTCAGTACTCCGGGTGCTGGGTGCTCAGTTCTCGGGGTGCTCGGTGCTCAGTACTCAGGGCTCAGGGTGCTCAGTGCTCAGTGCTCAGGGTGCTGGGTGTTCAGTACTCAGATTGCTGGGTGCTCAGTGCTCAGGGTGCTGGGTGCTCAGTACTCAGGGTGCTGGGTGCTCAGTACTCAGGGTGCTGGGTGCTTAGTACTCAGGGTGCTGGGTGCTCAGTACTCGGGGTGCTGGGTGCTCAGTGCTCGGGGTGCTTGGTGCTCAGTAATCAGGGTGCTGGGTGCTCAGTACTCGTTGTGCTGGGTGCTCAGTGCTCAGGGTGCTGGGTGCTCACTACTCAGGGTGCTCGGTGCTCAGTGCTCGGGGTGCTGGGTGCTCAGTACTCAGGGTGCTCGGTGCTCAGTACTCAGGGTGCTCAGTGCTCAGTACTCAGGGTGCTCACCCTCAGTGCTCGGGGTGCTGGGTGCTCAGTGCTCGGGGTGCTGGGTGCTCAGTGCTCGGGGTGCTGGGTGCTCAGTGCTCAGGTTGCTGGGTGCTCAGTGCTCAGAGTGCTGGGTGCTCAGTGCTCAGGGTGCTGGGTGCTCAGTGCTCAGAGTGCTGGGTGCTCAGTACTCAGGGTGCTGGGTGCTCAGTGCTCGGGGTGCTGGGTGCTCAGTACTCCGGGTGCTGGGTGCTCAGTGCTCAGAGTGCTGGGTGCTCAGTACTCAGAGTGCTGTGTGTTCAGTGCTCAGGGTGCTGGGTGCTCAGTACTCAGGGTGCTCGGTGCTTAGTACTCATGGTGCTGGGTGCTCAGTACTCCGGGTGCTGGGTGCTCAGTGCTCGGGGTGCTCGGTGCTCAGTACGTTGGGTGCTCACTACTCAGGGTGCTGCGTGCTCAGTGCTCAGGGTGCTGGGTGCTCAGTGCTCAGGATGCTGTTTGCTCAGTGCTCAGGGTGCTGGGTGCTCAGTACTCAGGGTGCTGGGTGCTCAGTGCTCGGGGTTCTGGGTGCTCAGTTCTCAGGGTGCTGGGTGCTCAGTACTCAGGGTGCTGGGTGCTCAGTACTCGGGGTGCTGGGTGCTCAGTATTCAGGGTGCTGGGTGCTCAGTACTCATTGTGCTGGGTGCTCAGTACTCGGGTGCTGGGTGCTCAGTGCTCAGTACTCAGGGTGCTGGGTGCTCAGTGCTCGGGGTGCTGCGTGCTCAGTGCTCAGTTCTCAGGGTCCTGGGTGCTCAGTACTCAGGGTGCTGTGTGCTCAGTGCTCAGGGTGCTGGGTGCTCAGTGCTCAGGGTGCTGGGTGCTCAGTGCTCAGGGTGCTGGGTGCTCAGTACTCAGGGTGCTGGGTGCTCAGTGCTCGGGGTGCTGGGTGCTCAGTGCTCAGGGTGCTGGGTGCTCAGTACTCAGGGTGTTGGGTGCTCAGTACTCAGGGTGCTGGGTGCTCAGTACTCAGGTAGCTGGGTGCTCAGTACTCAGGGTGCTGGGTGCTCAGTACTCGGGTGCTGGGTGCTCAGTGCTCAGGGTGCTGGGTGCTCAGTGCTCGGGTGCTGGGTGCTCAGTGCTCAGTACTCAGGGTGCTGGGTGCTCAGTGCTCAGGGTGCTGGGTGCTCACTGCTCAGGGTGCTGGGTGCTCAGTGCTCAGGGTGCTGGGTACTCAGTGCTCAGGGTACTGGGTGCTCAGTACTCAGGGTGCTGGGTGCTCAGTGCTCAGGGTGCAGGGTGCTCACTGCTCAGGGTGCTGTGTGCTCAGTGCTCAGTGTGCTGGGTACTCAGTGCTCAGGGTACTGGGTGCTCAGTACTCAGGGTGCTGGGTGCTCAGCGCTCAGGGTGCTGGGTGCTCAGTGCTCGGGGTGCTGGGTGCTCAGTGCTCGGGGTGCTGGGTGCTGAGTGCTCGGGGTGCTCGGTGCTCAGTACTCAGGGTGCTGTATGTTCAGTGTTCAGGGTGCTGGGTGCTCAGTACTCAGGGTGCTCGGTGCTTAGTACTCAGGGTGCTGGGTGCTCAGTACTCCGGGTGCTGGGTGCTCAGTGCTCGGGGTGCTCGGTGCTCAGTACTCAGTGCTCAGGGTGCTCACTGCTCAGTGCTCAGGGTGCTGGGTGTTCAGTACTCATGGTGCTGGGTGCTCAGTACTCAGGGGGCTGGGTGCTCAGTACTCTGGGTGCTCGGTGCTCAGTGCTCAGGGTGCTGGGTGCTCAGTACTCAGGGTGCTGGGTGCTCAGTACTCAGGGTGCTGGGTGCTCAGTGCTCAGGGTGCTGGGTACTCAGTGCTCAGGGTGCTCGGTGCTCAGTACTCGGGGTGCTGGGTGCTCATTCTCGGGGTGCTGGGTGCTCAGTGCTCAGGGTGCTGGGTGCTCAGTACTCAGGGTGCTGGTTGCTCAGTGCTCAGGGTGCTGGGTGCTCAGTACTCAGGGTGCTGGGTGCTCAGGGCTCAGGGTGCTGGGTGCTCAGTACTCAGGGTGCTGGGTGCTCAGTGCTCAGGGTGCTGGGTGCTCAGTACTCAGGGTGCTGGGAGCTCAGTGCTCAGGGTGATCGGTGCTCAGTACTCAGGGTGCTCAGTACTCAGGGTACTGGGTGCTCAGTGCTCGGGGTGCTGGGAGCTCAGTACTCAGGGTGCTGGGTGCTCAGTGCTCGGGGTGCTGGGTGCTCAGTGCTCAGGGTGATCGGTGCTCAGTACTCAGGGTGCTGGGTGCTCAGTGCTCAGGGTGCTGGGTGTTCAGTCCACAGGGTGCTCAGTGCTCAGAGTGCTGGGTGCTCAGTGCTCGGGGTGCTGGGTGTTCAGTGCTCGGGGTGCTGGGTGCTCAGTGCTCAGGGTGCTGGGTGCTCAGTGCTCAGTGCTCAGGGTGCTGGTTGCTCAGTACTCAGGGTGCTGGGTGCTCAGTACTCAGGGTGCTGGGTGCTCAGTGCTCAGGGTGCTAGGTGCTCAGAACTCAGGGTGCTGGGTGATCAGTGCTCGGGGTGCTGGGTGCTCAGTGCTCAGGGTGCTGGGTGCTCAGTGCTCAGGGTGCTGGGTGCTCAGTACTCAGGGTGCTGGGTGCTCAGTGCTCGGGGTGCTCGGTGCTCAGTACTCAAGGTGCTGGGTGCTCAGTGCTCATTGTGCTGGGTGCTCAGTGCTCAGGGTGCTCAGTGCTCAGTGCTCAGGGTGCTGGGTGTTCAGTACTCAGGGTGCTGGGTGCTCAGTACTCAGGGTGCTGGGTGCTCAGTACTCAGGATGCTGGGTGCTCAGTGCTCGGGGTGCTCGGTGCTCAGTACTCAGGGTGCTGGGTGCTCAGTACTCAGGGTGCTGGGTGCTCAGTGCTCAGGGTTCTGGGTGCTCAGTGCTCGGGGTGATCGGTGCTCAGTACTCAGGGTGCTGGTTGCTCAGTGCTCGGGGTGCTCGGAGCTCAGTACTCAGGGTGCTGGGTGCTCAGTGCTCGGGGTGATCGGTGCTCAGTACTCAAGGTGCTGGGTGCTCAGCGCTCTGGGTGCTCGGTGCTCAGTACGTTGGGTGCTCACTACTCAGGGTGCTGGCTGCTCAGTGCTCAGGGTGCTGGGTGCTCAGTGCTCAGGGTGCTGGGTGCTCAGTGCTCAGGGTGCTGGGTGCTCAGTACTCAGGGTGCTGGGTGCTCAGTGCTCGGGGTGCTGGGTGCTCAGTGCTCAGGGTGCTGGGTGCTCAGTACTCAGGGTGCTGGGTGCTCAGTACTCGGGGTGCTGGGTGCTCAGTACTCGGGGTGCTGGGTGCTCAGTACTCAGGGTGCTGGGTGCTCTGTACTCGGGAGCTGGGTGCTCAGTGCTCAGGGTGCTGGGTGCTCAGTGCTCGGTGTGCTGGGTGCTCAGTGCTCAGTAATCAGGGTGCTGGGTGCTCAGTGCTCAGTACTCAGGGTGCTGGGTGCTCAGTGCTCAGGGTGCTGTGTGCTCAGTGCTCAGGGTGCTGGGTGCTCAGTGCTCAGGGTGCTGGGTGCTCAGTGCTCGGGGTGCTGGGTGCTCAGTGCTCGGGGTGCTGGGTGCTAAGTGCTCGGGGTGCTCGGTGCTCAGTACTCAGGGTGCTGGGTGCTCAGTGCTCAAGGTGCTCAGTACTCAGGGTGCTGTATGTTCAGTGCTCAGGGTGCTGGGTGCTCAGTACTCAGGGTGCTCGGTGCTTAGTACGCAGGGTGCTGGGTGCTCAGTACTCAGGGTGCTGGGTGCTCAGTTCTCGGGGTGCTCGGTGCTCAGTGCTCAAGGTGCTGGGTGCTCAGTACTCAGGGTGCTCATTGCTCAGGGTGTTGGGTGCTCAGTGCTCGGGGTCCTGGGTGCTCAGTACTCAGGGTGCTGGGTGCTCAGTGCTCGGGGTTCTGGGTGCTCAGTGCTCAGGGTGATCGGTGCTCAGTACTCAGGGTGCTGGGTGCTCAGTGCTCAGGGTGCTGGGTGCTCAGTCCTCAGGGTGCTCAGTGCTCAGGGTGCTGGGTGCTCAGTGCTCGGGGTGCTCGGTGCTCAGTACTCAGGGTGCTGAGTGCTCAGTACTCAGGGTGCTGGGTGCTCAGTACTCAGGGTGCTGGGTGCTCAGTGCTCAGTGTGTTGGGTGATCAGTGCTCAGTGTGCTGGGTGCTCAGTGATCAGGGTGCTGGGTGCTCAGTGCTCGTGGTGCTGGGTGCTCAGTACTCAGGGTGCTGGGTGCTCAGTACTCAGGGTGCTGGGTGCTTAGTACTCAGGGTGCTGGGTGCTCAGTGCTCGGGGTGCTGGGTGCTCAGTGCTCGGGGTGCTTGGTGCTCAGTAATCAGGGTGCTGGGTGCTCAGTACTCGTTGTGCTGGGTGCTCAGTGCTCAGGGTGCTGGGTGCTCACTACTCAGGGTGCTCGGTGCTCAGTGCTCGGGGTGCTGGGTGCTCAGTACTCAGGGTGCTCGGTGCTCAGTACTCAGGGTGCTCAGTGCTCAGTACTCAGGGTGCTCAGGCTCAGTGCTCGGGGTGCTGGGTGCTCAGTGCTCGGGGTGCTGGGTGCTCAGTGCTCAGTGTGCTGGGTGCTCAGTGCTCAGAGTGCTGGGTGCTCAGTACTCAGGGTGCTCAGTGCTCGGTGCTCTGTACGCTGGGTGCTCAGTACTCAGGGTGCTGGGTGCTCAGTGCTCGGGGTTCTGGGTGCTCAGTACTCAGGGTGCTGGGTGCTCAGTGCTCGGGGTGCTCGGTGCTCAGTACGCTGGGTGCTGGGTGCTCATTCTCGGCGTGCTGTGTGCTCAGTACTCAGGGTGCTGGGTGCTCAGTACTCCGGGTGCTGGGTGCTCAGTTCTCGGGGTGCTCGGTGCTCAGTACTCAGGGCTCAGGGTGCTCAGTGCTCAGTGCTCAGGGTGCCTGGTGTTCAGTACTCAGGGTGCTGGGTGCTCAGTACTCAAGGTGCTGGGTGCTCAGTGCTCAGGGTGCTGGGTGCTCAGTACTCGGGGTGCTGGTTGCTCAGTGCTCAGGGTGCTCGGGGCTCAGTACTCAGGGTGCTGGGTGCTCAGTACTCAGGGTGCTGGGTGCTCAGTGCTCAGCGTGCTGGGTACTCAGTGCTCAGGGTGCTCGGTGCTCAGTACTCGGGGTGCTGGGTGCTCATTCTCGGGGTGCTGGGTGCTCAGTGCTCGGGGTGCTGGGTGCTCAGTACGCAGCGTGCTGGGTGCTCAGTGCTCAGGGTGCTGGGTGCTCAGTACTCAGGGTGCTGGGTGCTCAGTGCTCAGGGTGCTGGGTGCTCAGTACTCAGGGTGCTGGGTGCTCAGTGTTCACGGTGCTGGGTGCTCAGTACTCAGGGTTCTGGGAGCTCAGTGCTCAGGGTGATCGGTGCTCAGTACTCAGGGTGCTCAGTACTCAGGGTGCTGGGTGCTCAGTGCTCGGGGTGCTGGGTGCTCAGTACTCAGGGTGCTGGGTGCTCAGTGCTCGGGGTTCTGGGTGCTCAGTGCTCAGGGTGATCGGTGCTCAGTACTCAGGGTGCTGGGTGCTCAGTGCTCAGGGTGCTGGGTGCTCAGACCTCAGGGTGCTCAGTGCTCAGGGTGCTGGGTGCTCAGTGCTTGGGGTGCTCGGTGCTCAGTACTCAGGGTGCTGAGTGCTCAGTACTCAGGGTGCTGGGTGCTCAGTACTCAGGGTGCTGGGTGCTCAGTGCTCAGTGTGCTGGGTGATCAGTGCTCAGTGTGCTGGGTGCCCAGTGATCAGGGTGCTGGGTGCTCAGTGCTCGGTGTGCTGGTTGCTCAGTACTCAGGGTGCTGGGTGCTCAGTGCTCAGGGTGCTCGGTGCTCAGTGCTCGGGGCGCTGGGTGCTCAGTGCTCGGGGTGCTCGGAGCTCAGTACCCAGGGTGCTGGGTGCTCAGTGCTCGGGGTGCTGGTTGCTCAGTACTCAGGGTGCTGGGTGCTCAGTGCACAGCGTGCTGGGTGCTCAGTGCTCAGGGTGCTGGGTGCTCAGTGCTCAGGGTGCTGGGTGCTCAGTGCTCAGGGTGCTGGGTGCTCAGTACTCAGGGTGCTGGGTGCTCAGTGCTCGGGGTGCTGGGTGCTCAGTGCTCGGGGTGCTGGGTGCTCAGTACTCAGGGTGCTGGGTGCTCAGTACTCGGGGTGCTGGGTGCTCAGTACTCGGGTTGCTGGGTGCTCAGTACTCAGGGTGCTGGGTGCTCTGTACTCGGGAGCTGGGTGCTCAGTGCTCAGGGTGCTGGGTGCTCAGTGCTCGGTGTGCTGGGTGCTCAGTGCTCAGTACTCAGGGTGCTGGGTGCTCAGTGCTCAGTACTCAGGGTGCTGGGTGCTCAGTGCTCAGGGTGCTGTGTGCTCAGTGCTCAGGGTGCTGGGTGCTCAGTGCTCAGGGTGCTGGGTACTCAGTGCTCAGGGTGCTGGGTGCTCAGTACTCAGGGTGCTGGGTGCTCAGTACTCAGGGTGCTGGGTGCTCAGTGCTCGGGGTGCTGGGTGCTCAGTGCTCGGGGTGCTGGGTGCTCAGTGCTCGGGGTGCTCGGTGCTCAGTACTCAGGGTGCTGGGTGCTCAGTGCTCGAGGTGCTCAGTACTCAGGGTGCTGTGTGTTCAGTGCTCAGGGTGCTGTGTGCTCAGTGCTCAGGGTGCTGGGTGCTCAGTGCTCAGGGTGCTGGGTACTCAGTGCTCAGGGTGTTGGGTGCTCAGTGCGCGAGGTGCTCTTTACTCAGAGTGCTGTGTGTTCAGTGCTCAGGGTGCTGGGTGCTCAGTACTCAGGGTGCTCGGTGCTTAGTACTCATGGTGCTGGGTGCTCAGTACTCCGGGTGCTGGGTGCTCAGTGCTCGGGGTGCTCGGTGCTCAGTACGTTGGGTGCTCACTACTCAGGGTGCTGGGTGCTCAGTATTCAGGGTGCTGGGTCCTCAGTACTCATTGTGCTGGGTGCTCAGTACTCGGGTGCTGGGTGCTCAGTGCTCAGGGTGCTGGGTGCTCAGTGCTCGGGGTGCTGGGTGCTCAGTGCTCAGTACTCAGGTTGCTGGGTGCTCAGTGCTCGGGGTGCTGCGTGCTCAGTGCTCAGTACTCAGGGTCCTGGGTGCTCAGTACTCAGGGTGCTGTGTGCTCAGTGCTCAGGGTGCTGGGTGCTCAGTGCTCAGGGTGCTGGGTGCTCAGTGCTCAGGGTGCTGGGTGCTCAGTGCTCAGGGTGCTGGGAGCTCAGTGCTCAGGGTGATCTTTGCTCAGTAGTCAGGGTGCTCAGTACTCAGGGTGCTGGGTGCTCAGTGCTCGGGGTACTGGGTGCTCAGTACTCAGGGTGCTGGGTGCTCAGTGCTCGGGGTTCTGGGTGCTCAGTGCTCAGGGTGATCGGTGCTCAGTACTCAGGGTGCTGGGTGCTCAGTGCTCAGGGTGCTGGGTGCTCAGTCCTCAGGGTGCTGAGTGCTCAGTACTCAGGGTGCTGGGTGCTCAGTACTCAGGGTGCTGGGTGCTCAGTGCTCAGGGTGCTGGGTGATCAGTGCTCCGTGTGCTGGGTGCTCAGTGCTCAGGGTGCTGGGTGCTCAGTGCTCGGGCTGCTGGGTGCTCAGTACACAGGGTGCTTGGTGCTCAGTGCTCAGGGTGCTGGGTGCTCAGTGCTCGGGGCGCTGGATGCTCAGCGCTCCGGGTGCTCGGAGCTCAGTACTCAGGGTGCTGGGTGCTCAGTGCTCGGGGTGATCGGTGCTCAGTAGTCAGGGTGCTGGGTGCTCAGTGCTCCGTGTGCTCGGTGCTCAGTATGTTGGGTGCTCACTACTCAGGGTGCTGGGTGCTCAGTGCTCAGGGTGCTGGGTGCTCAGTGCTCAGGGTGCTGGGTGCTCAGTGCTCAGGGCGCTGGGTACTCAGTGCTCAGGGTGCTGGGTGCTCAGTACTCAGGGTGCTGGGTGCTCAGTGCTGGGTGCTCAGTGCTCGGGGTGCTCGGTGCTCAGTACGTTGGGTGCTCAGTGCTCAGGGTGCTGGGTGCTCAGTGCTCAGGGTGCTGGGTGCTCAGTGCTCAGGGTGCTGGGTGCTCGGTGCTCGGGGTGCTGGGTGCTTAGTGCTCGGGGTGCCCGGTGCTCAGTACTCGGGGTGCTCAGTGCTCAGTACTCAGGGTGCTGGGTGCTCAGTGCTCAGGGTGCTGGGTGCTCAGTACTCAGGGTGCTGGGTGCTCAGTACTCAGGGTGATCGGTGCTCAGTACTCAG
Source organism: Microtus oregoni (assembly GCF_018167655.1). Classification (NCBI taxonomy): domain Eukaryota; kingdom Metazoa; phylum Chordata; class Mammalia; order Rodentia; family Cricetidae; genus Microtus; species Microtus oregoni. Next base: position 41,423 of record NW_024543883.1, read on the forward strand.
GGTGCTGGGTGCTCAGTGCTCGGGGTGCTGGGTGCTCAGTACTCAGGGTGCTGGGTGCTCAGTGCTCGGGGTGCTCGGTGCTCAGTACGCTGGGTGCTCAGTACTCAGGGTTCTGGGTGCTCAGTACTCAGGGTGCTGGGTGCTTAGTACTCAGGGTGCTGGGTGCTCAGTGCTCGGGGTGCTGGGTGCTCAGTGTTCAGTACTCAGGGTGCTGGGATCTCAGTGCTCAGGGTGCTGGGTGCTCAGTGCTCGGGGCGCTGGGTGCTCAGTGCTCAGGGTGCTGGGTGCTCAGTACTCTGGGTGCTCAGTGCTCAGTACTCGGGGTGCTTGGTGCTCAGTACTCAGTGCTCAGGGTGCTCAGTGCTCAGTGCTCAGTGTGCTGGGTGCTCAGTGCTCAGGGTGCTGGGTGCTCAGTGCTCAGGGTGCTGGGTGCTCAGTGCTCTGGGCGCTGGGTGCTCAGTGCTCGGGGTGCTCGGGGCTCAGTACTCAGGGTGCTGGGTGCTCAGTGCTCGGGGTGATCGGTGCTCAGTACTCAGGGTGCTGGGTGCTCAGTGCTCGGGGTGCTCGGTGCTCAGTACGTTGGGTGCTCACTACTCAGGGTGCTGGGTGCTCAGTGCTCAGGGTGCTGGGTGCTCAGTGCTCAGGGTGCTGGGTGCTCAGTGCTCAGGGTGCTGGGTGCTCAGTGCTCAGGGTGCTGGGTGCTCAGTGCTCGGGGTGCTGGGTGCTCAGTGCTCAGGGTGCTGGGTGCTCAGTACTCAGGGTGCTGGGTGCTCAGTACTCGGGGTGCTGGGTGCTCAGTACTCGGGGTGCTGGGTGCTCAGTGCTCAGGGTGCTGAGGGCTCAGTACTCAGGGTGCTGGGTGCTCAGTACTCTGGGTGCTGGGTGCTCAGTGCTCAGCGTGCTGGGTACTCAGTGCTCAGGGTGCTCGGTGCTCAGTACTCGGGGTGCTGGGTGCTCATTCTCGGGGTGCTGGGTGCTCAGTGCTCGGGGTGCTGGGTGCTCAGTACTCAGCGTGCTGGGTGCTCAGTGCTCAGGGTGCTGGGTGCTCAGTACTCAGGGTGCTGGGTGCTCAGTGCTCAGGGTGCTGGGTGCTCAGTACTCAGGGTTCTGGGAGCTCAGTGCTCAGGGTGATCGGTGCTCAGTACTCAGGGTGCGCAGTACTCAGGGTGCTGGGTGCTCAGTGCTCGGGGTTCTGGTTGCTCAGTGCTCAGGGTGCTGGGTGCTCAGTCCTCAGGGTGCTCAGTGCTCAGGGTGCTGGGTGCTCAGTGCTCGGGGTGCTCGGTGCTCAGTAGTCAGGGTGCTGAGTGCTCAGTACTCAGGGTGCTGGGTGCTCAGTACTAAGGGTGCTGGGTGCTCAGTGCTCAGTGTGCTGGGTGATCAGTGCTCAGTGTGCTGGGTGCTCAGTGATCAGGGTGCTGGGTGCTCAGTGCTCGGGGTGCTGGGTGCTCAGTACTCAGGGTGCTGAATGCTCAGTGCTCAGGGTGCTCGGTGCTCAGTGCTCGGGGCGCTGGGTGCTCAGTGCTCGGGGTGCTCGGAGCTCAGTACCCAGGGTGCTGGGTGCTCAGTGCTCGGGGTAATCGGTGCTCAGTACTCAGGGTGCTGGATGCTCAGTGCTCGGGGTGCTCGGTGCTCAGTACGTTGGGTGCTCACTACTCAGGGTGCTGGGTGCTCAGTGCTCAGGGTGCTGGGTGCTCAGTGCTCAGGGTGCTGGGTGCTCAGTGCTCAGGGTGCTGGGTGCTCAGTGCTCACCGTGCTGGGTGCTCAGTACTCGGGGTGCTGGGTGCTCAGTTCTCAGGGTGCTCGGTGCTCAGTACTCAGGGTGCTGGGTGCTCAGTGCTCGGGGTGCTGGGTGCTCAGTACTCAGATTGCTGGGTGCTCAGTACTCGGGGTGCTCGGTGCTCAGTACTCAGGGTGCTGGGTGCTCTGTGCTCGGGGTGCTGGGTGCTCAGTACTCAGATTGCTGGGTGCTCAGTTCTCAGGGTGCTCGGTGCTCAGTACTCAGGGTGCTGGGTGCTCAGTGCTCGGGGTGCTGGGTGCTCAGTGCTCAGGGTGCTGGGTGCTCAGTGCTCAGGGTGCTGGGTGCTCAGTGCTCACCGTGCTGGGTGCTCAGTGCTCGGGGTGCTGGGTGCTCAGTGCTCAGTACTCAGGGTGCTGGGTGCTCAGTGCTCGGGGTTCTGGGTGCTCAGTGCTCAGTACTCAGGGTGCTGGGTGCTCAGTGCTCAGGGTGCTGTGTGCTCAGTGCTCAGGGTGCTGGGTGCTCAGTGCTCAGGGTGCTGGGTGCTCAGTGGTCGGGGTGCTGCGTGCTCAGTGCTCAGTACTCAGGGTCCTGGGTGCTCAGTACTCAGGGTGCTGTGTGCTCAGTGCTTAGGGTGCTGGGTGCTCAGTGCTCAATGTGCTGGGTGCTCAGTGCTCAGGGTGCTGGGTGCTCAGTACTCAGGGTGCTGGGTGCTCAGTGCTCGGGGTGCTGGGTGCTCAGTGCTCAGGGTGCTGGGTGCTCAGTACTCAGGGTGTTGGGTGCTCAGTACTCTGGGTGCTGTGTGCTCAGTACTCAGGTAGCTGGGTGCTCAGTACTCAGGGTGCTGGGTGCTCAGTACTCGGGTGCTGGGTGCTCAGTGCTCAGGGTGCTGGGTGCTCAGTGCTCGGGGTGCTGGGTGCTCAGTGCTCAGTACTCAGGGTGCTGGGTGCTCAGTACTCGGGGTGCTAGGTGCTCAGTGCTCAGTACTCAGGGTGCTGGGTGCTCAGTGCTCAGGGTGCTGTGTGCTCAGTGCTCAGGGTGCTGGGTGCTCAGTGCTCAGGGTGCTGGGTGCTCAGTGGTCGGGGTGCTGCGTGCTCAGTGCTCAGTACTCAGGGTCCTGGGTGCTCAGTACTCAGGGTGCTGTGTGCTCAGTGCTCAGGGTGCTGGGTGCTCAGTGCTCAATGTGCTGGGTGCTCAGTGCTCAGGGTGCTGGGTGCTCAGTACTCAGGGTGCTAGGTGCTCAGTGCTCGGGGTGCTGGGTGCTCAGTCCTCAGGGTGCTGGGTGCTCAGTACTCAGGGTGTTGGGTGCTCAGTACTCTGGGTGCTGTGTGCTCAGTACTCAGGTAGCTGGGTGCTCAGTACTCAGGGTGCTGGGTGCTCAGTACTCGGGTGCTGGGTGCTCAGTGCTCAGGGTGCTGGGTGCTCAGTGCTCGGGGTGCTGGGTGCTCAGTGCTCAGTACTCAGGGTGCTGGGTGCTCAGTACTCGGGGTGCTAGGTGCTCAGTGCTCAGTACTCAGGGTGCTGGGTGCTCAGTGCTCAGGGTGCTGGGTGTTCACTGCTCAGGGTGCTGGGTGCTCAGTGCTCAGGGTGCTGGGTACTCAGTGCTCAGGGTACTGGGTGCTCAGTACTCAGGGTGCTGGGTGCTCAGAGCTCAGGGTGCTGGGTGCTCAGTGCTCGGGGTGCTGGGTCCTCAGTGCTCGGGGTGCTGGGTGCTCAGTGCTCAGGTGCTCGGTGCTCAGTACTCAGGGTGCTGGGTGCTCAGTGCTCGAGGTGCTCAGTACTCAGGGTGCTGTATGTTCAGTGTTCAGGGTGCTGGTTGCTCAGTACTCAGGGTGCTCGGTGCTTAGTACTCAGGGTGCTGGGTGCTCAGTACTCCGGGTGTTGGGTGCTCAGTGCTCGGGGTGCTCGGTGCTCAGTACTCAGTGCTCAGGGTGCTCAGTGCTCAGTGCTCAGGGTGCTGGGTGTTCAGTACTCAGGGTGCTGGGTGCTCAGTACTCAGGGTGCTGGGTGCTCAGTGCTCAGGGTGCTGGGTGCTCAGTGCTCGGGGTGATCGGTGCTCAGTACTCAGGGTGCTGGGTGCTCAGTGCTCGGGGTGCTCGTAGCTCAGTACTCAGGGTGCTGGGTGCTCAGTGCTCGGGGTGATCGGTGCTCAGTACTCAGGGTGCTGGGTGCTCAGTGCTCGGGGTGCTCGGTGCTCAGTACGTTGGGTGCTCACTATTCAGGGTGCTGGGTGCTCAGTGCTCAGGGTGCTGGGTGCTCAGTGCTCAGGGTGCTGGGTGCTCAGTGCTCAGGGTGCTGGGTGCTCAGTACTCAGGGTGCTGGGTGCTTAGTACTCGGGGTGCTGGGTGCTCAGTGCTCGGGGTGCTGGGTGCTCAGTACTCAGGGTGCTGGGTGCTCAGTTCTCGGGGTGCTGGGTGCTCAGTACTCGGGATGCTGGGTGCTCAGTACTCAGGGTGCTGGGTGCTCTGTACTCGGGAGCTGGGTGCTCAGTGCTCAGGGTGCTGGGTGCTCAGTGCTCAGTGTGCTGGGTGCTCAGTGCTCAGTACTCAGGGTTCTGGGTGCTCAGTGCTCAGTATTCAGGGTGCTGGGTGCTCAGTGCTCAGGGTGCTGTGTGCTCAGTGCTCAGGGTGCTGGGTGCTCAGTGCTCAGGGTGCTGGGTACTCAGTGCTCAGGGTGCTGGGTGCTCAGTACTCAGGGTGCTGGGTGCTCAGTACTCAGGGTGCTGGGTGCTCAGTGCTCGGGGTGGTGGGTGCTCAGTGCTCGGGGTGCTGGGTGCTCAGTGCTTGGGGTGCTGTGTGTTCAGTGCTCAGGGTGCTGGGTGCTCAGTACTCCGGGTGCTGGGTGCTCAGTGCTCGGGGTGCTCGGTGCTCAGTGCTCAAGGTGCTGGGTGCTCAGTACTCAGGGTGCTCATTGCTCAGGGTGCTGGGTGCTCAGTACTCAGGGTGCTGGGTGTTCAGTGCTCAGGGTGCTCGGTGCTCAGTACGTTGGGTGCTCAGTACTCAGGGTGCTGGGGGCTCAGTGCTCAGGGTGCTGGGTGCTCAGTGCTCAGGGTGCTGGGTGCTCAGTACTCAGGGTGCTTTGTGCTCGGTGCTCAGTATGCTGGGTGCTCAGTACTCAGGGTGCTGGGTGCTCAGTGCTCGGGGTGCTCGGTGCTCAGTACGCTGGGTGCTCTGTACTCACTGTGCTGGGTGCTCAGTACTCAGGGTGCAGGGTGCTCAGTACTCAGGGTGCTGGGTTCTTAGTACTCAGGGTGCTGGGTGCACAGTGCTCGGGGTACTGGGTGCTCTGTGCTCAGTACTCAGGGTGCTGGGTGCTCAGTGCTCAGGGTGCTGGGTGCTCAGTGCTCGGGGTGCTGGGTGCTCAGTACTCAGGGTGCTGGGTGCTCAGTACTCCGGGTGCTGGGTGCTCAGTTCTCGGGGTGCTCGGTGCTCAGTACTCAGGGCTCAGGGTGCTCAGTGGTCAGTGCTCAGGGTGCTGGGTGTTCAGTACTCAGATTGCTGGGTGCTCAGTGCTCAGGGTGCTGGGTGCTCAGTACTCAGGGTGCTGGGTGCTCAGTACTCAGGGTGCTGGGTGCTTAGTACTCAGGGTGCTGGGTGCTCAGTGCTCGGGGTGCTGGGTGCTCAGTGCTCGGGGTGCTTGGTGCTCAGTAATCAGGGTGCTGGGTGCTCAGTACTCGTTGTGCTGGGTGCTCAGTGCTCAGGGTGCTGGGTGCTCACTACTCAGGGTGCTCGGTGCTCAGTGCTCGGGGTACTGGGTGCTCAGTACTCAGGGTGCTCGGTGCTCAGTACTCAGGGTGCTCAGTGCTCAGTACTCAGGGTGCTCACCCTCAGTGCTCGGGGTGCTGGCTGCTCAGTGCTCGGGGTGCTGGGTGCTCAGTGCTCGGGGTGCTGGGTGCTCAGTGCTCAGGGTGATGGGTGCTCAGTGCTCAGAGTGCTGGGTGCTCAGTGCTCAGGGTGCTGGGTGCTCAGTGCTCAGAGTGCTGGGTGCTCAGTACTCAGGGTGCTGGGTGCTCAGTGCTCGGGGTGCTGGGTGCTCAGTACTCAGGGTGCTGGGTGCTCAGTGCTCAGAGTGCTGGGTGCTCAGTACTCAGAGTGCTGTGTGTTCAGTGCTCAGGGTGCTGGGTGCTCAGTACTCAGGGTGCTCGGTGCTTAGTACTCATGGTGCTGGGTGCTCAGTACTCCGGGTGCTGGGTGCTCAGTGCTCGGGGTGCTCGGTGCTCAGTACGTTGGGTGCTCACTACTCAGGGTGCTGCGTGCTCAGTGCTCAGGGTGCTGGGTGCTCAGTGCTCAGGATGCTGTTTGCTCAGTGCTCAGGGTGCTGGGTGCTCAGTACTCAGGGTGCTGGGTGCTCAGTGCTCGGGGTTCTGGGTGCTCAGTTCTCAGGGTGCTGGGTGCTCAGTACTCAGGGTGCTGGGTGCTCAGTACTCGGGGTGCTGGGTGCTCAGTATTCAGGGTGCTGGGTGCTCAGTACTCATTGTGCTGGGTGCTCAGTACTCGGGTGCTGGGTGCTCAGTGCTCAGTACTCAGGGTGCTGGGTGCTCAGTGCTCGGGGTGCTGCGTGCTCAGTGCTCAGTACTCAGGGTCCTGGGTGCTCAGTACTCAGGGTGCTGTGTGCTCAGTGCTCAGGGTGCTGGGTGCTCAGTGCTCAGGGTGCTGGGTGCTCAGTGCTCAGGGTGCTGGGTGCTCAGTACTCAGGGTGCTGGGTGCTCAGTGCTCGGGGTGCTGGGTGCTCAGTGCTCAGGGTGCTGGGTGCTCAGTACTCAGGGTGTTGGGTGCTCAGTACTCAGGGTGCTGGGTGCTCAGTACTCAGGTAGCTGGGTGCTCAGTACTCAGGGTGCTGGGTGCTCAGTACTCGGGTGCTGGGTGCTCAGTGCTCAGGGTGCTGGGTGCTCAGTGCTCGGGTGCTGGGTGCTCAGTGCTCAGTACTCAGGGTGCTGGGTGCTCAGTGCTCAGGGTGCTGGGTGCTCACTGCTCAGGGTGCTGGGTGCTCAGTGCTCAGGGTGCTGGGTACTCAGTGCTCAGGGTACTGGGTGCTCAGTACTCAGGGTGCTGGGTGCTCAGTGCTCAGGGTGCAGGGTGCTCACTGCTCAGGGTGCTGTGTGCTCAGTGCTCAGTGTGCTGGGTACTCAGTGCTCAGGGTACTGGGTGCTCAGTACTCAGGGTGCTGGGTGCTCAGCGCTCAGGGTGCTGGGTGCTCAGTGCTCGGGGTGCTGGGTGCTCAGTGCTCGGGGTGCTGGGTGCTGAGTGCTCGGGGTGCTCGGTGCTCAGTACTCAGGGTGCTGTATGTTCAGTGTTCAGGGTGCTGGGTGCTCAGTACTCAGGGTGCTCGGTGCTTAGTACTCAGGGTGCTGGGTGCTCAGTACTCCGGGTGCTGGGTGCTCAGTGCTCGGGGTGCTCGGTGCTCAGTACTCAGTGCTCAGGGTGCTCACTGCTCAGTGCTCAGGGTGCTGGGTGTTCAGTACTCATGGTGCTGGGTGCTCAGTACTCAGGGGGCTGGGTGCTCAGTACTCTGGGTGCTCAGTGCTCAGTGCTCAGGGTGCTGGGTGCTCAGTACTCAGGGTGCTGGGTGCTCAGTACTCAGGGTGCTGGGTGCTCAGTGCTCAGGGTGCTGGGTACTCAGTGCTCAGGGTGCTCGGTGCTCAGTACTCGGGGTGCTGGGTGCTCATTCTCGGGGTGCTGGGTGCTCAGTGCTCAGGGTGCTGGGTGCTCAGTACTCAGGGTGCTGGTTGCTCAGTGCTCAGGGTGCTGGGTGCTCAGTACTCAGGGTGCTGGGTGCTCAGTGCTCAGGGTGCTGGGTGCTCAGTACTCAGGGTGCTGGGTGCTCAGTGCTCAGGGTGCTGGGTGCTCAGTACTCAGGGTGCTGGGAGCTCAGTGCTCAGGGTGATCGGTGCTCAGTACTCAGGGTGCTCAGTACTCAGGGTACTGGGTGCTCAGTGCTCGGGGTGCTGGGAGCTCAGTACTCAGGGTGCTGGGTGCTCAGTGCTCGGGGTGCTGGGTGCTCAGTGCTCAGGGTGATCGGTGCTCAGTACTCAGGGTGCTGGGTGCTCAGTGCTCAGGGTGCTGGGTGTTCAGTCCACAGGGTGCTCAGTGCTCAGAGTGCTGGGTGCTCAGTGCTCGGGGTGCTGGGTGTTCAGTGCTCGGGGTGCTGGGTGCTCAGTGCTCAGGGTGCTGGGTGCTCAGTGCTCAGTGCTCAGGGTGCTGGTTGCTCAGTACTCAGGGTGCTGGGTGCTCAGTACTCAGGGTGCTTGGTGCTCAGTGCTCAGGGTGCTAGGTGCTCAGAACTCAGGGTGCTGGGTGATCAGTGCTCGGGGTGCTGGGTGCTCAGTGCTCAGGGTGCTGGGTGCTCAGTGCTCAGGGTGCTGGGTGCTCAGTACTCAGGGTGCTGGGTGCTCAGTGCTCGGGGTGCTCGGTGCTCAGTACTCAAGGTGCTGGGTGCTCAGTGCTCATTGTGCTGGGTGCTCAGTGCTCAGGGTGCTCAGTGCTCAGCGCTCAGGGTGCTGGGTGTTCAGTACTCAGGGTGCTGGGTGCTCAGTACTCAGGGTGCTGGGTGCTCAGTACTCAGGATGCTGGGTGCTCAGTGCTCGGGGTGCTCGGTGCTCAGTACTCAGGGTGCTGGGTGCTCAGGACTCAGGGTGCTGGGTGCTCAGTGCTCAGGGTTCTGGGTGCTCAGTGCTCGGGGTGATCGGTGCTCAGTACTCAGGGTGCTGGTTGCTCAGTGCTCGGGGTGCTCGGAGCTCAGTACTCAGGGTGCTGGGTGCTCAGTGCTCGGGGTGATCGGTGCTCAGTACTCAAGGTGCTGGGTGCTCAGCGCTCGGGGTGCTCGGTGCTCAGTACGTTGGGTGCTCACTACTCAGGGTGCTGGCTGCTCAGTGCTCAGGGTGCTGGGTGCTCAGTGCTCAGGGTGCTGGGTGCTCAGTGCTCAGGGTGCTGGGTGCTCAGTACTCAGGGTGCTGGGTGCTCAGTGCTCGGGGTGCTGGGTGCTCAGTGCTCAGGGTGCTGGGTGCTCAGTACTCAGGGTGCTGGGTGCTCAGTACTCGGGGTGCTGGGTGCTCAGTACTCGGGGTGCTGGGTGCTCAGTACTCAGGGTGCTGGGTGCTCTGTACTCGGGAGCTGGGTGCTCAGTGCTCAGGGTGCTGGGTGCTCAGTGCTCGGTGTGCTGGGTGCTCAGTGCTCAGTAATCAGGGTGCTGGGTGCTCAGTGCTCAGTACTCAGGGTGCTGGGTGCTCAGTGCTCAGGGTGCTGTGTGCTCAGTGCTCAGGGTGCTGGGTGCTCAGTGCTCAGGGTGCTGGGTGCTCAGTGCTCGGGGTGCTGGGTGCTCAGTGCTCGGGGTGCTGGGTGCTAAGTGCTCGGGGTGCTCGGTGCTCATTACTCAGGGTGCGGGGTGCTCAGTGCTCAAGGTGCTCAGTACTCAGGGTGCTGTATGTTCAGTGCTCAGGGTGCTGGGTGCTCAGTACTCAGGGTGCTCGGTGCTTAGTACGCAGGGTGCTGGGTGCTCAGTACTCAGGGTGCTGGGTGCTCAGTTCTCGGGGTGCTCGGTGCTCAGTGCTCAAGGTGCTGGGTGCTCAGTACTCAGGGTGCTCATTGCTCAGGGTGTTGGGTGCTCAGTGCTCGGGGTGCTGGGTGCTCAGTACTCAGGGTGCTGGGTGCTCAGTGCTCGGGGTTCTGGGTGCTCAGTGCTCAGGGTGATCGGTGCTCAGTACTCAGGGTGCTGGGTGCTCAGTGCTCAGGGTGCTGGGTGCTCAGTCCTCAGGGTGCTCAGTGCTCAGGGTGCTGGGTGCTCAGTGCTCGGGGTGCTCGGTGCTCAGTACTCAGGGTGCTGAGTGCTCAGTACTCAGGGTGCTGGGTGCTCAGTACTCAGGGTGCTGGGTGCTCAGTGCTCAGTGTGTTGGGTGATCAGTGCTCAGTGTGCTGGGGGCTCAGTGATCAGGGTGCTGGGTGCTCAGTGCTCGTGGTGCTGGGTGCTCAGTACTCAGGGTGCTGGGTGCTCAGTACTCAGGGTGCTGGGTGCTTAGTACTCAGGGTGCTGGGTGCTCAGTGCTCGGGGTGCTGGGTGCTCAGTGCTCGGGGTGCTTGGTGCTCAGTAATCAGGGTGCTGGGTGCTCAGTACTCGTTGTGCTGGGTGCTCAGTGCTCAGGGTGCTGGGTGCTCACTACTCAGGGTGCTCGGTGCTCAGTGCTCGGGGTGCTGGGTGCTCAGTACTCAGGGTGCTGGGTGCTCAGTGCTCGGGGTGCTCGGTGCTCAGTACTCAAGGTGCTGGGTGCTCAGTGCTCATTGTGCTGGGTGCTCAGTGCTCAGGGTGCTCAGTGCTCAGCGCTCAGGGTGCTGGGTGTTCAGTACTCAGGGTGCTGGGTGCTCAGTACTCAGGGTGCTGGGTGCTCAGTACTCAGGATGCTGGGTGCTCAGTGCTCGGGGTGCTCGGTGCTCAGTACTCAGGGTGCTGGGTGCTCAGGACTCAGGGTGCTGGGTGCTCAGTGCTCAGGGTTCTGGGTGCTCAGTGCTCGGGGTGATCGGTGCTCAGTACTCAGGGTGCTGGTTGCTCAGTGCTCGGGGTGCTCGGAGCTCAGTACTCAGGGTGCTGGGTGCTCAGTGCTCGGGGTGATCGGTGCTCAGTACTCAAGGTGCTGGGTGCTCAGCGCTCGGGGTGCTCGGTGCTCAGTACGTTGGGTGCTCACTACTCAGGGTGCTGGCTGCTCAGTGCTCAGGGTGCTGGGTGCTCAGTGCTCAGGGTGCTGGGTGCTCAGTGCTCAGGGTGCTGGGTGCTCAGTACTCAGGGTGCTGGGTGCTCAGTGCTCGGGGTGCTGGGTGCTCAGTGCTCAGGGTGCTGGGTGCTCAGTACTCAGGGTGCTGGGTGCTCAGTACTCGGGGTGCTGGGTGCTCAGTACTCGGGGTGCTGGGTGCTCAGTACTCGGGGTGCTGGGTGCTCAGTACTCGGGGTGCTGGGTGCTCAGTACTCAGGGTGCTGGGTGCTCTGTACTCGGGAGCTGGGTGCTCAGTGCTCAGGGTGCTGGGTGCTCAGTGCTCGGTGTGCTGGGTGCTCAGTGCTCAGTAATCAGGGTGCTGGGTGCTCAGTGCTCAGTACTCAGGGTGCTGGGTGCTCAGTGCTCAGGGTGCTGTGTGCTCAGTGCTCAGGGTGCTGGGTGCTCAGTGCTCAGGGTGCTGGGTGCTCAGTGCTCGGGGTGCTGGGTGCTCAGTGCTCGGGGTGCTGGGTGCTAAGTGCTCGGGGTGCTCGGTGCTCATTACTCAGGGTGCTGGGTGCTCAGTGCTCAAGGTGCTCAGTACTCAGGGTGCTGTATGTTCAGTGCTCAGGGTGCTGGGTGCTCAGTACTCAGGGTGCTCGGTGCTTAGTACGCAGGGTGCTGGGTGCTCAGTACTCAGGGTGCTGGGTGCTCAGTTCTCGGGGTGCTCGGTGCTCAGTGCTCAAGGTGCTGGGTGCTCAGTACTCAGGGTGCTCATTGCTCAGGGTGTTGGGTGCTCAGTGCTCGGGGTGCTGGGTGCTCAGTACTCAGGGTGCTGGGTGCTCAGTGCTCGGGGTTCTGGGTGCTCAGTGCTCAGGGTGATCGGTGCTCAGTACTCAGGGTGCTGGGTGCTCAGTGCTCAGGGTGCTGGGTGCTCAGTCCTCAGGGTGCTCAGTGCTCAGGGTGCTGGGTGCTCAGTGCTCGGGGTGCTCGGTGCTCAGTACTCAGGGTGCTGAGTGCTCAGTACTCAGGGTGCTGGGTGCTCAGTACTCAGGGTGCTGGGTGCTCAGTGCTCAGTGTGTTGGGTGATCAGTGCTCAGTGTGCTGGGTGCTCAGTGATCAGGGTGCTGGGTGCTCAGTGCTCGTGGTGCTGGGTGCTCAGTACTCAGGGTGCTGGGTGCTCAGTACTCAGGGTGCTGGGTGCTTAGTACTCAGGGTGCTGGGTGCTCAGTGCTCGGGGTGCTGGGTGCTCAGTGCTCGGGGTGCTTGGTGCTCAGTAATCAGGGTGCTGGGTGCTCAGTACTCGTTGTGCTGGGTGCTCAGTGCTCAGGGTGCTGGGTGCTCACTACTCAGGGTGCTCGGTGCTCAGTGCTCGGGGTGCTGGGTGCTCAGTACTCAGGGTGCTCGGTGCTCAGTACTCAGGGTGCTCAGTGCTCAGTACTCAGGGTGCTCAGGCTCAGTGCTCGGGGTGCTGGGTGCTCAGTGCTCGGGGTGCTGGGTGCTCAGTGCTCAGTGTGCTGGGTGCTCAGTGCTCAGAGTGCTGGGTGCTCAGTACTCAGGGTGCTCGGTGCTCGGTGCTCTGTACGCTGGGTGCTCAGTACTCAGGTAGCTGGGTGCTCAGTACTCAGGGTGCTGGGTGCTCAGTACTCGGGTGCTGGGTGCTCAGTGCTCAGGGTGCTGGGTGCTCAGTGCTCGGGTGCTGGGTGCTCAGTGCTCAGTACTCAGGGTGCTGGGTGCTCAGTGCTCAGGGTGCTGGGTGCTCACTGCTCAGGGTGCTGGGTGCTCAGTGCTCAGGGTGCTGGGTACTCAGTGCTCAGGGTACTGGGTGCTCAGTACTCAGGGTGCTGGGTGCTCAGTGCTCAGGGTGCAGGGTGCTCACTGCTCAGGGTGCTGTGTGCTCAGTGCTCAGTGTGCTGGGTACTCAGTGCTCAGGGTACTGGGTGCTCAGTACTCAGGGTGCTGGGTGCTCAGCGCTCAGGGTGCTGGGTGCTCAGTGCTCGGGGTGCTGGGTGCTCAGTGCTCGGGGTGCTGGGTGCTGAGTGCTCGGGGTGCTCGGTGCTCAGTACTCAGGGTGCTGTATGTTCAGTGTTCAGGGTGCTGGGTGCTCAGTACTCAGGGTGCTCGGTGCTTAGTACTCAGGGTGCTGGGTGCTCAGTACTCCGGGTGCTGGGTGCTCAGTGCTCGGGGTGCTCGGTGCTCAGTACTCAGTGCTCAGGGTGCTCACTGCTCAGTGCTCAGGGTGCTGGGTGTTCAGTACTCATGGTGCTGGGTGCTCAGTACTCAGGGGGCTGGGTGCTCAGTACTCTGGGTGCTCAGTGCTCAGTGCTCAGGGTGCTGGGTGCTCAGTACTCAGGGTGCTGGGTGCTCAGTACTCAGGGTGCTGGGTGCTCAGTGCTCAGGGTGCTGGGTACTCAGTGCTCAGGGTGCTCGGTGCTCAGTACTCGGGGTGCTGGGTGCTCATTCTCGGGGTGCTGGGTGCTCAGTGCTCAGGGTGCTGGGTGCTCAGTACTCAGGGTGCTGGTTGCTCAGTGCTCAGGGTGCTGGGTGCTCAGTACTCAGGGTGCTGGGTGCTCAGTGCTCAGGGTGCTGGGTGCTCAGTACTCAGGGTGCTGGGTGCTCAGTGCTCAGGGTGCTGGGTGCTCAGTACTCAGGGTGCTGGGAGCTCAGTGCTCAGGGTGATCGGTGCTCAGTACTCAGGGTGCTCAGTACTCAGGGTACTGGGTGCTCAGTGCTCGGGGTGCTGGGAGCTCAGTACTCAGGGTGCTGGGTGCTCAGTGCTCGGGGTGCTGGGTGCTCAGTGCTCAGGGTGATCGGTGCTCAGTACTCAGGGTGCTGGGTGCTCAGTGCTCAGGGTGCTGGGTGTTCAGTCCACAGGGTGCTCAGTGCTCAGAGTGCTGGGTGCTCAGTGCTCGGGGTGCTGGGTGTTCAGTGCTCGGGGTGCTGGGTGCTCAGTGCTCAGGGTGCTGGGTGCTCAGTGCTCAGTGCTCAGGGTGCTGGTTGCTCAGTACTCAGGGTGCTGGGTGCTCAGTACTCAGGGTGCTTGGTGCTCAGTGCTCAGGGTGCTAGGTGCTCAGAACTCAGGGTGCTGGGTGATCAGTGCTCGGGGTGCTGGGTGCTCAGTGCTCAGGGTGCTGGGTGCTCAGTGCTCAGGGTGCTGGGTGCTCAGTACTCAGGGTGCTGGGTGCTCAGTGCTCGGGGTGCTCGGTGCTCAGTACTCAAGGTGCTGGGTGCTCAGTGCTCATTGTGCTGGGTGCTCAGTGCTCAGGGTGCTCAGTGCTCAGCGCTCAGGGTGCTGGGTGTTCAGTACTCAGGGTGCTGGGTGCTCAGTACTCAGGGTGCTGGGTGCTCAGTACTCAGGATGCTGGGTGCTCAGTGCTCGGGGTGCTCGGTGCTCAGTACTCAGGGTGCTGGGTGCTCAGGACTCAGGGTGCTGGGTGCTCAGTGCTCAGGGTTCTGGGTGCTCAGTGCTCGGGGTGATCGGTGCTCAGTACTCAGGGTGCTGGTTGCTCAGTGCTCGGGGTGCTCGGAGCTCAGTACTCAGGGTGCTGGGTGCTCAGTGCTCGGGGTGATCGGTGCTCAGTACTCAAGGTGCTGGGTGCTCAGCGCTCGGGGTGCTCGGTGCTCAGTACGTTGGGTGCTCACTACTCAGGGTGCTGGCTGCTCAGTGCTCAGGGTGCTGGGTGCTCAGTGCTCAGGGTGCTGGGTGCTCAGTGCTCAGGGTGCTGGGTGCTCAGTACTCAGGGTGCTGGGTGCTCAGTGCTCGGGGTGCTGGGTGCTCAGTGCTCAGGGTGCTGGGTGCTCAGTACTCAGGGTGCTGGGTGCTCAGTACTCGGGGTGCTGGGTGCTCAGTACTCGGGGTGCTGGGTGCTCAGTACTCGGGGTGCTGGGTGCTCAGTACTCGGGGTGCTGGGTGCTCAGTACTCAGGGTGCTGGGTGCTCTGTACTCGGGAGCTGGGTGCTCAGTGCTCAGGGTGCTGGGTGCTCAGTGCTCGGTGTGCTGGGTGCTCAGTGCTCAGTAATCAGGGTGCTGGGTGCTCAGTGCTCAGTACTCAGGGTGCTGGGTGCTCAGTGCTCAGGGTGCTGTGTGCTCAGTGCTCAGGGTGCTGGGTGCTCAGTGCTCAGGGTGCTGGGTGCTCAGTGCTCGGGGTGCTGGGTGCTCAGTGCTCGGGGTGCTGGGTGCTAAGTGCTCGGGGTGCTCGGTGCTCATTACTCAGGGTGCTGGGTGCTCAGTGCTCAAGGTGCTCAGTACTCAGGGTGCTGTATGTTCAGTGCTCAGGGTGCTGGGTGCTCAGTACTCAGGGTGCTCGGTGCTTAGTACGCAGGGTGCTGGGTGCTCAGTACTCAGGGTGCTGGGTGCTCAGTTCTCGGGGTGCTCGGTGCTCAGTGCTCAAGGTGCTGGGTGCTCAGTACTCAGGGTGCTCATTGCTCAGGGTGTTGGGTGCTCAGTGCTCGGGGTGCTGGGTGCTCAGTACTCAGGGTGCTGGGTGCTCAGTGCTCGGGGTTCTGGGTGCTCAGTGCTCAGGGTGATCGGTGCTCAGTACTCAGGGTGCTGGGTGCTCAGTGCTCAGGGTGCTGGGTGCTCAGTCCTCAGGGTGCTCAGTGCTCAGGGTGCTGGGTGCTCAGTGCTCGGGGTGCTCGGTGCTCAGTACTCAGGGTGCTGAGTGCTCAGTACTCAGGGTGCTGGGTGCTCAGTACTCAGGGTGCTGGGTGCTCAGTGCTCAGTGTGTTGGGTGATCAGTGCTCAGTGTGCTGGGGGCTCAGTGATCAGGGTGCTGGGTGCTCAGTGCTCGTGGTGCTGGGTGCTCAGTACTCAGGGTGCTGGGTGCTCAGTACTCAGGGTGCTGGGTGCTTAGTACTCAGGGTGCTGGGTGCTCAGTGCTCGGGGTGCTGGGTGCTCAGTGCTCGGGGTGCTTGGTGCTCAGTAATCAGGGTGCTGGGTGCTCAGTACTCGTTGTGCTGGGTGCTCAGTGCTCAGGGTGCTGGGTGCTCACTACTCAGGGTGCTCGGTGCTCAGTGCTCGGGGTGCTGGGTGCTCAGTACTCACGGTGCTGGGTGCTCAGTGCTCGGGGTGCTCGGTGCTCAGTACTCAAGGTGCTGGGTGCTCAGTGCTCATTGTGCTGGGTGCTCAGTGCTCAGGGTGCTCAGTGCTCAGCGCTCAGGGTGCTGGGTGTTCAGTACTCAGGGTGCTGGGTGCTCAGTACTCAGGGTGCTGGGTGCTCAGTACTCAGGATGCTGGGTGCTCAGTGCTCGGGGTGCTCGGTGCTCAGTACTCAGGGTGCTGGGTGCTCAGGACTCAGGGTGCTGGGTGCTCAGTGCTCAGGGTTCTGGGTGCTCAGTGCTCGGGGTGATCGGTGCTCAGTACTCAGGGTGCTGGTTGCTCAGTGCTCGGGGTGCTCGGAGCTCAGTACTCAGGGTGCTGGGTGCTCAGTGCTCGGGGTGATCGGTGCTCAGTACTCAAGGTGCTGGGTGCTCAGCGCTCGGGGTGCTCGGTGCTCAGTACGTTGGGTGCTCACTACTCAGGGTGCTGGCTGCTCAGTGCTCAGGGTGCTGGGTGCTCAGTGCTCAGGGTGCTGGGTGCTCAGTGCTCAGGGTGCTGGGTGCTCAGTACTCAGGGTGCTGGGTGCTCAGTGCTCGGGGTGCTGGGTGCTCAGTGCTCAGGGTGCTGGGTGCTCAGTACTCAGGGTGCTGGGTGCTCAGTACTCGGGGTGCTGGGTGCTCAGTACTCGGGGTGCTGGGTGCTCAGTACTCGGGGTGCTGGGTGCTCAGTACTCGGGGTGCTGGGTGCTCAGTACTCAGGGTGCTGGGTGCTCTGTACTCGGGAGCTGGGTGCTCAGTGCTCAGGGTGCTGGGTGCTCAGTGCTCGGTGTGCTGGGTGCTCAGTGCTCAGTAATCAGGGTGCTGGGTGCTCAGTGCTCAGTACTCAGGGTGCTGGGTGCTCAGTGCTCAGGGTGCTGTGTGCTCAGTGCTCAGGGTGCTGGGTGCTCAGTGCTCAGGGTGCTGGGTGCTCAGTGCTCGGGGTGCTGGGTGCTCAGTGCTCGGGGTGCTGGGTGCTAAGTGCTCGGGGTGCTCGGTGCTCATTACTCAGGGTGCTGGGTGCTCAGTGCTCAAGGTGCTCAGTACTCAGGGTGCTGTATGTTCAGTGCTCAGGGTGCTGGGTGCTCAGTACTCAGGGTGCTCGGTGCTTAGTACGCAGGGTGCTGGGTGCTCAGTACTCAGGGTGCTGGGTGCTCAGTTCTCGGGGTGCTCGGTGCTCAGTGCTCAAGGTGCTGGGTGCTCAGTACTCAGGGTGCTCATTGCTCAGGGTGTTGGGTGCTCAGTGCTCGGGGTGCTGGGTGCTCAGTACTCAGGGTGCTGGGTGCTCAGTGCTCGGGGTTCTGGGTGCTCAGTGCTCAGGGTGATCGGTGCTCAGTACTCAGGGTGCTGGGTGCTCAGTGCTCAGGGTGCTGGGTGCTCAGTCCTCAGGGTGCTCAGTGCTCAGGGTGCTGGGTGCTCAGTGCTCGGGGTGCTCGGTGCTCAGTACTCAGGGTGCTGAGTGCTCAGTACTCAGGGTGCTGGGTGCTCAGTACTCAGGGTGCTGGGTGCTCAGTGCTCAGTGTGTTGGGTGATCAGTGCTCAGTGTGCTGGGTGCTCAGTGATCAGGGTGCTGGGTGCTCAGTGCTCGTGGTGCTGGGTGCTCAGTACTCAGGGTGCTGGGTGCTCAGTACTCAGGGTGCTGGGTGCTTAGTACTCAGGGTGCTGGGTGCTCAGTGCTCGGGGTGCTGGGTGCTCAGTGCTCGGGGTGCTTGGTGCTCAGTAATCAGGGTGCTGGGTGCTCAGTACTCGTTGTGCTGGGTGCTCAGTGCTCAGGGTGCTGGGTGCTCACTACTCAGGGTGCTCGGTGCTCAGTGCTCGGGGTGCTGGGTGCTCAGTACTCAGGGTGCTCGGTGCTCAGTACTCAGGGTGCTCAGTGCTCAGTACTCAGGGTGCTCAGGCTCAGTGCTCGGGGTGCTGGGTGCTCAGTGCTCGGGGTGCTGGGTGCTCAGTTCTCAGTGTGCTGGGTGCTCAGTGCTCAGAGTGCTGGGTGCTCAGTACTCAGGGTGCTCGGTGCTCGGTGCTCTGTACGCTGGGTGCTCAGTACTCAGGGTGCTGGGTGCTCAGTGCTCGGGGTGCTGGGTGCTCAGTACTCAGGGTGCTGGGTGCTCAGTGCTCGGGGTGCTCGGTGCTCAGTACGCTGGGTGCTGGGTGCTCATTCTCGGCGTGCTGTGTGCTCAGTACTCAGGGTGCTGGGTGCTCAGTACTCCGGGTGCTGGGTGCTCAGTTCTCGGGGTGCTCGGTGCTCAGTACTCAGGGCTCAGGGTGCTCAGTGCTCAGTGCTCAGGGTGCTGGGTGTTCAGTACTCAGGGTGCTGGGTGCTCAGTACTCAAGGTGCTGGGTGCTCAGTGCTCAGGGTGCTGGGTGCTCAGTACTCGGGGTGCTGGTTGCTCAGTGCTCAGGGTGCTCGGGGCTCAGTACTCAGGGTGCTGGGTGCTCAGTACTCAGGGTGCTGGGTGCTCAGTGCTCAGCGTGCTGGGTACTCAGTGCTCAGGGTGCTCGGTGCTCAGTACTCGGGGTGCTGGGTGCTCATTCTCGGGGTGCTGGGTGCTCAGTGCTCGGGGTGCTGGGTGCTCAGTACGCAGCGTGCTGGGTGCTCAGTGCTCAGGGTGCTGGGTGCTCAGTACTCAGGGTGCTGGGTGCTCAGTGCTCAGGGTGCTGGGTGCTCAGTACTCAGGGTGCTGGGTGCTCAGTGTTCACGGTGCTGGGTGCTCAGTACTCAGGGTTCTGGGAGCTCAGTGCTCAGGGTGATCGGTGCTCAGTACTCAGGGTGCTCAGTACTCAGGGTGCTGGGTGCTCAGTGCTCGGGGTGCTGGGTGCTCAGTACTCAGGGTGCTGGGTGCTCAGTGCTCGGGGTTCTGGGTGCTCAGTGCTCAGGGTGATCGGTGCTCAGTACTCAGGGTGCTGGGTGCTCAGTGCTCAGGGTGCTGGGTGCTCAGACCTCAGGGTGCTCAGTGCTCAGGGTGCTGGGTGCTCAGTGCTTGGGGTGCTCGGTGCTCAGTACTCAGGGTGCTGAGTGCTCAGTACTCAGGGAGCTGGGTGCTCAGTACTCAGGGTGCTGGGTGCTCAGTGCTCAGTGTGCTGGGTGATCAGTGCTCAGTGTGCTGGGTGCCCAGTGATCAGGGTGCTGGGTGCTCAGTGCTCGGGGTGCTGGTTGCTCAGTACTCAGGGTGCTGGGTGCTCAGTGCTCAGGGTGCTCGGTGCTCAGTGCTCGGGGCGCTGGGTGCTCAGTGCTCGGGGTGCTCGGAGCTCAGTACCCAGGGTGCTGGGTGCTCAGTGCTCGGGGTGCTGGTTGCTCAGTACTCAGGGTGCTGGGTGCTCAGTGCTCGGGGTGCTCGGTGCTCAGTACGTTGGGTGCTCACTACTCAGGGTGCTGGGTGCTCAGTGCACAGGGTGCTGGGTGCTCAGTGCTCAGGGTGCTGGGTGCTCAGTGCTCAGGGTGCTGGGTGCTCAGTGCTCAGGGTGCTGGGTGCTCAGTACTCAGGGTGCTGGGTGCTCAGTGCTCGGGGTGCTGGGTGCTCAGTGCTCGGGGTGCTGGGTGCTCAGTACTCAGGGTGCTGGGTGCTCAGTACTCGGGGTGCTGGGTGCTCAGTACTCGGGTTGCTGGGTGCTCAGTACTCAGGGTGCTGGGTGCTCTGTACTCGGGAGCTGGGTGCTCAGTGCTCAGGGTGCTGGGTGCTCAGTGCTCGGTGTGCTGGGTGCTCAGTGCTCAGTACTCAGGGTGCTGGGTGCTCAGTGCTCAGTACTCAGGGTGCTGGGTGCTCAGTGCTCAGGGTGCTGTGTGCTCAGTGCTCAGGGTGCTGGGTGCTCAGTGCTCAGGGTGCTGGGTACTCAGTGCTCAGGGTGCTGGGTGCTCAGTACTCAGGGTGCTGGGTGCTCAGTACTCAGGGTGCTGGGTGCTCAGTGCTCGGGGTGCTGGGTGCTCAGTGCTCGGGGTGCTGTGTGCTCAGTGCTCGGGGTGCTCGGTGCTCAGTACTCAGGGTGCTGGGTGCTCAGTGCTCGAGGTGCTCAGTACTCAGGGTGCTGTGTGTTCAGTGCTCAGGGTGCTGTGTGCTCAGTGCTCAGGGTGCTGGGTGCTCAGTGCTCAGGGTGCTGGGTACTCAGTGCTCAGGGTGTTGGGTGCTCAGTGCGCGAGGTGCTCTTTACTCAGAGTGCTGTGTGTTCAGTGCTCAGGGTGCTGGGTGCTCAGTACTCAGGGTGCTCGGTGCTTAGTACTCATGGTGCTGGGTGCTCAGTACTCCGGGTGCTGGGTGCTCAGTGCTCGGGGTGCTCGGTGCTCAGTACGTTGGGTGCTCACTACTCAGGGTGCTGGGTGCTCAGTATTCAGGGTGCTGGGTCCTCAGTACTCATTGTGCTGGGTGCTCAGTACTCGGGTGCTGGGTGCTCAGTGCTCAGGGTGCTGGGTGCTCAGTGCTCGGGGTGCTGGGTGCTCAGTGCTCAGTACTCAGGTTGCTGGGTGCTCAGTGCTCGGGGTGCTGCGTGCTCAGTGCTCAGTACTCAGGGTCCTGGGTGCTCAGTACTCAGGGTGCTGTGTGCTCAGTGCTCAGGGTGCTGGGTGCTCAGTGCTCAGGGTGCTGGGTGCTCAGTGCTCAGGGTGCTGGGTGCTCAGTGCTCAGGGTGCTGGGTGCTCAGTACTCAGGGTGCTGGGTGCTCAGTACTCAGGGTGCTGGGTGCTCAGTACTCAGGGTGCTGGGTGCTCAGTGCTCGGGGTGCTGGGTGCTCAGTACTCGGGGTGCTGGGTGCTCATTCTCGGGGTGCTGGGTGCTCAGTGCTCAGGGTGCTGGGTGCTCAGTACTCAGGGTGCTGGGTGCTCAGTGCTCAGGGTGCTGGGTGCTCAGTACTCAGGGTGCTGGGTGCTCAGTGCTCAGGGTGCTGGGACCTCAGTACTCAGGGTGCTGGGAGCTCAGTGCTCAGGGTGATCTTTGCTCAGTAGTCAGGGTGCTCAGTACTCAGGGTGCTGGGTGCTCAGTGCTCGGGGTACTGGGTGCTCAGTACTCAGGGTGCTGGGTGCTCAGTGCTCGGGGTTCTGGGTGCTCAGTGCTCAGGGTGATCGGTGCTCAGTACTCAGGGTGCTGGGTGCTCAGTGCTCAGGGTGCTGGGTGCTCAGTCCTCAGGGTGCTGAGTGCTCAGTACTCAGGGTGCTGGGTGCTCAGTACTCAGGGTGCTGGGTGCTCAGTGCTCAGGGTGCTGGGTGATCAGTGCTCCGTGTGCTGGGTGCTCAGTGCTCAGGGTGCTGGGTGCTCAGTGCTCGGGCTGCTGGGTGCTCAGTACACAGGGTGCTTGGTGCTCAGTGCTCAGGGTGCTGGGTGCTCAGTGCTCGGGGCGCTGGATGCTCAGTGCTCCGGGTGCTCGGAGCTCAGTACTCAGGGTGCTGGGTGCTCAGTGCTCGGGGTGATCGGTGCTCAGTAGTCAGGGTGCTGGGTGCTCAGTGCTCCGTGTGCTCGGTGCTCAGTACGTTGGGTGCTCACTAATCAGGGTGCTGGGTGCTCAGTGCTCAGGGTGCTGGGTGCTCAGTGCTCAGGGTGCTGGGTGCTCAGTGCTCAGGGCGCTGGGTACTCAGTGCTCAGGGTGCTGGGTGCTCAGTACTCAGGGTGCTGGGTGCTCAGTGCTGGGTGCTCAGTGCTCGGCGTGCTCGGTGCTCAGTACGTTGGGTGCTCAGTGCTCAGGGTGCTGGGTGCTCAGTGCTCAGGGTGCTGGGTGCTCAGTGCTCAGGGTGCTGGGTGCTCGGTGCTCGGGGTGCTGGGTGCTTAGTGCTCGGGGTGCCCGGTGCTCAGTACTCGGGGTGCTCAGTGCTCAGTACTCAGGGTGCTGGGTGCTCAGTGCTCAGGGTGCTGGGTGCTCAGTACTCAGGGTGCTGGGTGCTCAGTACTCAGGGAGCTCGGTGCTCAGTACTCAGGGTGCTGGGTGCTCAGTACTCGGGGTGCTGGGTGCTCAGTACTCAGGGTGCTGGGTGCTCAGTGCTCGGGGTGCTCGGTGCTCAGTACGCTGGGTGCTCAGTACTCAGGGTTCTGGGTGCTCAGTACTCAGGGTGCTGGGTGCTTAGTACTCAGGGTGCTGGGTGCTCAGTGCTCGGGGTGCTGGGTGCTCAGTGTTCAGTACTCAGGGTGCTGGGAGCTCAGTGCTCAGGGTGCTGGGTGCTCAGTGCTCGGGGCGCTGGGTGCTCAGTGCTCAGGGTGCTGGGTGCTCAGTACTCTGGGTGCTCAGTGCTCAGTACTCGGGGTGCTTGGTGCTCAGTACTCAGTGCTCAGGGTGCTCAGTGCTCAGTGCTCAGTGTGCTGGGTGCTCAGTGCTCAGGGTGCTGGGTGCTCAGTGCTCAGGGTGCTGGGTGCTCAGTGCTTGGGGTGCTCGGTGCTCAGTACTCAGGGTGCTGAGTGCTCAGTACTCAGGGAGCTGGGTGCTCAGTACTCAGGGTGCTGGGTGCTCAGTGCTCAGTGTGCTGGGTGATCAGTGCTCAGTGTGCTGGGTGCCCAGTGATCAGGGTGCTGGGTGCTCAGTGCTCGGGGTGCTGGTTGCTCAGTACTCAGGGTGCTGGGTGCTCAGTGCTCAGGGTGCTCGGTGCTCAGTGCTCGGGGCGCTGGGTGCTCAGTGCTCGGGGTGCTCGGAGCTCAGTACCCAGGGTGCTGGGTGCTCAGTGCTCGGGGTGCTGGTTGCTCAGTACTCAGGGTGCTGGGTGCTCAGTGCTCGGGGTGCTCGGTGCTCAGTACGTTGGGTGCTCACTACTCAGGGTGCTGGGTGCTCAGTGCACAGGGTGCTGGGTGCTCAGTGCTCAGGGTGCTGGGTGCTCAGTGCTCAGGGTGCTGGGTGCTCAGTGCTCAGGGTGCTGGGTGCTCAGTACTCAGGGTGCTGGGTGCTCAGTGCTCGGGGTGCTGGGTGCTCAGTGCTCGGGGTGCTGGGTGCTCAGTACTCAGGGTGCTGGGTGCTCAGTACTCGGGGTGCTGGGTGCTCAGTACTCGGGTTGCTGGGTGCTCAGTACTCAGGGTGCTGGGTGCTCTGTACTCGGGAGCTGGGTGCTCAGTGCTCAGGGTGCTGGGTGCTCAGTGCTCGGTGTGCTGGGTGCTCAGTGCTCAGTACTCAGGGTGCTGGGTGCTCAGTGCTCAGTACTCAGGGTGCTGGGTGCTCAGTGCTCAGGGTGCTGTGTGCTCAGTGCTCAGGGTGCTGGGTGCTCAGTGCTCAGGGTGCTGGGTACTCAGTGCTCAGGGTGCTGGGTGCTCAGTACTCAGGGTGCTGGGTGCTCAGTACTCAGGGTGCTGGGTGCTCAGTGCTCGGGGTGCTGGGTGCTCAGTGCTCGGGGTGCTGTGTGCTCAGTGCTCGGGGTGCTCGGTGCTCAGTACTCAGGGTGCTGGGTGCTCAGTGCTCGAGGTGCTCAGTACTCAGGGTGCTGTGTGTTCAGTGCTCAGGGTGCTGTGTGCTCAGTGCTCAGGGTGCTGGGTGCTCAGTGCTCAGGGTGCTGGGTACTCAGTGCTCAGGGTGTTGGGTGCTCAGTGCGCGAGGTGCTCTTTACTCAGAGTGCTGTGTGTTCAGTGCTCAGGGTGCTGGGTGCTCAGTACTCAGGGTGCTCGGTGCTTAGTACTCATGGTGCTGGGTGCTCAGTACTCCGGGTGCTGGGTGCTCAGTGCTCGGGGTGCTCGGTGCTCAGTACGTTGGGTGCTCACTACTCAGGGTGCTGGGTGCTCAGAATTCAGGGTGCTGGGTCCTCAGTACTCATTGTGCTGGGTGCTCAGTACTCGGGTGCTGGGTGCTCAGTGCTCAGGGTGCTGGGTGCTCAGTGCTCGGGGTGCTGGGTGCTCAGTGCTCAGTACTCAGGTTGCTGGGTGCTCAGTGCTCGGGGTGCTGCGTGCTCAGTGCTCAGTACTCAGGGTCCTGGGTGCTCAGTACTCAGGGTGCTGTGTGCTCAGTGCTCAGGGTGCTGGGTGCTCAGTGCTCAGGGTGCTGGGTGCTCAGTGCTCAGGGTGCTGGGTGCTCAGTGCTCAGGGTGCTGGGTGCTCAGTACTCAGGGTGCTGGGTGCTCAGTACTCAGGGTGCTGGGTGCTCAGTACTCAGGGTGCTGGGTGCTCAGTGCTCGGGGTGCTGGGTGCTCAGTACTCGGGGTGCTGGGTGCTCATTCTCGGGGTGCTGGGTGCTCAGTGCTCAGGGTGCTGGGTGCTCAGTACTCAGGGTGCTGGGTGCTCAGTGCTCAGGGTGCTGGGTGCTCAGTACTCAGGGTGCTGGGTGCTCAGTGCTCAGGGTGCTGGGACCTCAGTACTCAGGGTGCTGGGAGCTCAGTGCTCAGGGTGATCTTTGCTCAGTAGTCAGGGTGCTCAGTACTCAGGGTGCTGGGTGCTCAGTGCTCGGGGTACTGGGTGCTCAGTACTCAGGGTGCTGGGTGCTCAGTGCTCGGGGTTCTGGGTGCTCAGTGCTCAGGGTGATCGGTGCTCAGTACTCAGGGTGCTGGGTGCTCAGTGCTCAGGGTGCTGGGTGCTCAGTCCTCAGGGTGCTGAGTGCTCAGTACTCAGGGTGCTGGGTGCTCAGTACTCAGGGTGCTGGGTGCTCAGTGCTCAGGGTGCTGGGTGATCAGTGCTCCGTGTGCTGGGTGCTCAGTGCTCAGGGTGCTGGGTGCTCAGTGCTCGGGCTGCTGGGTGCTCAGTACACAGGGTGCTTGGTGCTCAGTGCTCAGGGTGCTGGGTGCTCAGTGCTCGGGGCGCTGGATGCTCAGTGCTCCGGGTGCTCGGAGCTCAGTACTCAGGGTGCTGGGTGCTCAGTGCTCGGGGTGATCGGTGCTCAGTAGTCAGGGTGCTGGGTGCTCAGTGCTCCGTGTGCTCGGTGCTCAGTACGTTGGGTGCTCACTAATCAGGGTGCTGGGTGCTCAGTGCTCAGGGTGCTGGGTGCTCAGTGCTCAGGGTGCTGGGTGCTCAGTGCTCAGGGCGCTGGGTACTCAGTGCTCAGGGTGCTGGGTGCTCAGTACTCAGGGTGCTGGGTGCTCAGTGCTGGGTGCTCAGTGCTCGGCGTGCTCGGTGCTCAGTACGTTGGGTGCTCAGTGCTCAGGGTGCTGGGTGCTCAGTGCTCAGGGTGCTGGGTGCTCAGTGCTCAGGGTGCTGGGTGCTCGGTGCTCGGGGTGCTGGGTGCTTAGTGCTCGGGGTGCCCGGTGCTCAGTACTCGGGGTGCTCAGTGCTCAGTACTCAGGGTGCTGGGTGCTCAGTGCTCAGGGTGCTGGGTGCTCAGTACTCAGGGTGCTGGGTGCTCAGTACTCAGGGTGCTCGGTGCTCAGTACTCAGGGTGCTGGGTGCTCAGTACTCGGGGTGCTGGGTGCTCAGTACTCAGGGTGCTGGGTGCTCAGTGCTCGGGGTGCTCGGTGCTCAGTACGCTGGGTGCTCAGTACTCAGGGTTCTGGGTGCTCAGTACTCAGGGTGCTGGGTGCTTAGTACTCAGGGTGCTGGGTGCTCAGTGCTCGGGGTGCTGGGTGCTCAGTGTTCAGTACTCAGGGTGCTGGGAGCTCAGTGCTCAGGGTGCTGGGTGCTCAGTGCTCGGGGCGCTGGGTGCTCAGTGCTCAGGGTGCTGGGTGCTCAGTACTCTGGGTGCTCAGTGCTCAGTACTCGGGGTGCTTGGTGCTCAGTACTCAGTGCTCAGGGTGCTCAGTGCTCAGTGCTCAGTGTGCTGGGTGCTCAGTGCTCAGGGTGCTGGGTGCTCAGTGCTCAGGGTGCTGGGTGCTCAGTGCTCGGGGCGCTGGGTGCTCAGTGCTCGGGGTGCTCGGGGCTCAGTACTCAGGGTGCTGGGTGCTCAGTGCTCGGGGTGATCGGTGCTCAGTACTCAGGGTGCTGGGTGCTCAGTGCTCGGGGTGCTCGGTGCGCAGTACGTTGGGTGCTCACTACTCAGGGTGCTGGGTGCTCAGTGCTCAGGGTGCTGGGTGCTCAGTGCTCAGGGTGCTGGGTGCTCAGTGCTCAGGGTGCTGGGTGCTCAGTACTCAGGGTGCTGGGTGCTCAGTGCTCGGGGTGCTGGGTGCTCAGTGCTCAGGGTGCTGGGTGCTCAGTACTCAGGGTGCTGGGTGCTCAGTACTCGGGGTGCTGGGTGCTCAGTACTCGGGGTGCTGGGTGCTCAGTACTCAGGGTGCTGGGTGCTCTGTACTCGGGAGCTGGGTGCTCAGTGCTCAGGGTGCTGGGTGCTCAGTGCTCGGTGTGCTGGGTGCTCAGTGCTCAGTAATCAGGGTGCTGGGTGCTCAGTGCTCAGTACTCAGGGTGCTGGGTGCTCAGTGCTCAGGGTGCTGTGTGCTCAGTGCTCAGGGTGCTGGGTGCTCAGTGCTCAGGGTGCTGGGTGCTCAGTGCTCGGGGTGCTGGGTGCTCAGTGCTCGGGGTGCTGGGTGCTAAGTGCTCGGGGTGCTCGGTGCTCAGTACTCAGGGTGCTGGGTGCTCAGTGCTCAAGGTGCTCAGTACTCAGGGTGCTGTATGTTCAGTGCTCAGGGTGCTGGGTGCTCAGTACTCAGGGTGCTCGGTGCTTAGTAAGCAGGGTGCTGGGTGCTCAGTACTCAGGGTGCTGGGTGCTCAGTTCTCGGGGTGCTCGGTGCTCAGTGCTCAAGGTGCTGGGTGCTCAGTACTCAGGGTGCTCATTGCTCAGGGTGTTGGGTGCTCAGTGCTCGGGGTGCTGGGTGCTCAGTACTCAGGGTGCTGGGTGCTCAGTGCTCGGGGTTCTGGGTGCTCAGTGCTCAGGGTGCTGGGTGCTTAGTACTCAGGGTGCTGGGTGCTCAGTACTCAGGGTGCTGGGTGCTCAGTACTCAGGGTGCTGGGTGCTCAGTACTCAGGGTGCTGGGTGCTTAGTACTCAGGGTGCTGGGTGCTCAGTGCTCGGGGTGCTGGGTGCTCAGTGCTCGGGGTGCTTGGTGCTCAGTAATCAGGGTGCTGGGTGCTCAGTACTC
Organism: Microtus oregoni; assembly: GCF_018167655.1. Classification (NCBI taxonomy): domain Eukaryota; kingdom Metazoa; phylum Chordata; class Mammalia; order Rodentia; family Cricetidae; genus Microtus; species Microtus oregoni. Next base: position 67,783 of record NW_024543883.1, read on the forward strand.
GTTGTGCTGGGTGCTCAGTGCTCAGGGTGCTGGGTGCTCACTACTCAGGGTGCTCGGTGCTCAGTGCTCGGGGTGCTGGGTGCTCAGTACTCAGGGTGCTCGGTGCTCAGTACTCAGGGTGCTCAGTGCTCAGTACTCAGGGTGCTCAGGCTCAGTGCTCGGGGTGCTGGGTGCTCAGTGCTCGGGGTGCTGGGTGCTCAGTGCTCAGTGTGCTGGGTGCTCAGTGCTCAGAGTGCTGGGTGCTCAGTACTCAGGGTGCTCGGTGCTCGGTGCTCTGTACGCTGGGTGCTCAGTACTCAGGGTGCTGGGTGCTCAGTGCTCGGGGTGCTGGGTGCTCAGTACTCAGGGTGCTGGGTGCTCAGTGCTCGGGGTGCTCGGTGCTCAGTACGCTGGGTGCTGGGTGCTCATTCTCGGGGTGCTGTGTGCTCAGTACTCAGGGTGCTGGGTGCTCAGTACTCCGGGTGCTGGGTGCTCAGTTCTCGGGGTGCTCGGTGCTCAGTACTCAGGGCTCAGGGTGCTCAGTGCTCAGTGCTCAGGGTGCTGGGTGTTCAGTACTCAGGGTGCTGGGTGCTCAGTACTCAAGGTGCTGGGTGCTCAGTGCTCAGGGTGCTGGGTGCTCAGTACTCGGGGTGCTGGTTGCTCAGTGCTCAGGGTGCTCGGGGCTCAGTGCTCGGGGTGCTCAGTACTCAGGGTGCTGGGTGCTCAGTGCTCGGGGTGCTGGGTGCTCAGTACTCAGGGTGCTGGGTGCTCAGTGCTCGGGGTTCTGGGTGCTCAGTGCTCAGGGTGATCGGTGCTCAGTACTCAGGGTGCTGGGTGCTCAGTGCTCAGGGTGCTGGGTGCTCAGACCTCAGGGTGCTCAGTGCTCAGGGTGCTGGGTGCTCAGTGCTTGGGGTGCTCGGTGCTCAGTACTCAGGGTGCTGAGTGCTCAGTACTCAGGGTGCTGGGTGCTCAGTACTCAGGGTGCTGGATGCTCAGTGCTCAGTGTGCTGGGTGATCAGTGCTCAGTGTGCTGGGTGCCCAGTGATCAGGGTGCTGGGTGCTCAGTGCTCGGGGTGCTGGTTGCTCAGTACTCAGGGTGCTGGGTGCTCAGTGCTCAGGGTGCTCGGTGCTCAGTGCTCGGGGCGCTGGGTGCTCAGTGCTCGGGGTGCTCGGAGCTCAGTACCCAGGGTGCTGGGTGCTCAGTGCTCGGGGTGCTCGTTGCTAAGTACTCAGGGTGCTGGGTGCTCAGTGCTCGGGGTGCTCGGTGCTCAGTACGTTGGGTGCTCACTACTCAGGGTGCTGGGTGCTCAGTGCACAGGGTGCTGGGTGCTCAGTGCTCAGGGTGCTGGGTGCTCAGTGCTCAGGGTGCTGGGTGCTCAGTGCTCAGGGTGCTGGGTGCTCAGTACTCAGGGTGCTGGGTGCTCAGTGCTCGGGGTGCTGGGTGCTCAGTGCTCGGGGTGCTGGGTGCTCAGTACTCAGGGTGCTGGGTGCTCAGTACTTGGGGTGCTGGGTGCTCAGTACTCGGGTTGCTGGGTGCTCAGTACTCAAGGTGCTGGGTGCTCTGTACTCGGGAGCTGGGTGCTCAGTGCTAAGGGTGCTGGGTGCTCAGTGCTCGGTGTGCTGGGTGCTCAGTGCTCAGTACTCAGGGTGCTGGGTGCTCAGTGCTCAGTACTCAGGGTGCTGGGTGCTCAGTGCTCAGGGTGCTGTGTGCTCAGTGCTCAGGGTGCTGGGTGCTCAGTGCTCAGGGTGCTGGGTACTCAGTGCTCAGGGTGCTGGGTGCTCAGTACTCAGGGTGCTGGGTGCTCAGTACTCAGGGTGCTGGGTGCTCAGTGCTCGGGGTGCTGGGTGCTCAGTGCGCGAGGTGCTCTTTACTCAGAGTGCTGTGTGTTCAGTGCTCAGGGTGCTGGGTGCTCAGTACTCAGGGTGCTCGGTGCTTAGTACTCATGGTGCTGGGTGCTCAGTACTCCGGGTGCTGGGTGCTCAGTGCTCGGGGTGCTCGGTGCTCAGTACGTTGGGTGCTCACTACTCAGGGTGCTGGGTGCTCAGTATTCAGGGTGCTGGGTCCTCAGTACTCATTGTGCTGGGTGCTCAGTACTCGGGTGCTGGGTGCTCAGTGCTCATGGTGCTGGGTGCTCAGTGCTCGGGGTGCTGGGTGCTCAGTGCTCAGTACTCAGGTTGCTGGGTGCTCAGTGCTCGGGGTGCTGCGTGCTCAGTGCTCAGTACTCAGGGTCCTGGGTGCTCAGTACTCAGGGTGCTGTGTGCTCAGTGCTCAGGGTGCTGGGTGCTCAGTGCTCAGGGTGCTGGGTGCTCAGTGCTCAGGGTGCTGGGTGCTCAGTGCTCAGGGTGCTGGGTGCTCAGTACTCAGGGTGCTGGGTGCTCAGTACTCAGGGTGCTGGGTGCTCAGTACTCAGGGTGCTGGGTGCTCAGTGCTCGGGGTGCTGGGTGCTCAGTACTCGGGGTGCTGGGTGCTCATTCTCGGGGTGCTGGGTGCTCAGTGCTCAGGGTGCTGGGTGCTCAGTACTCAGGGTGCTGGGTGCTCAGTGCTCAGGGTGCTGGGTGCTCAGTACTCAGGGTGCTGGGTGCTCAGTGCTCAGGGTGCTGGGTCCTCAGTACTCAGGGTGCTGGGAGCTCAGTGCTCAGGGTGATCTTTGCTCAGTAGTCAGGGTGCTCAGTACTCAGGGTGCTGGGTGCTCAGTGCTCGGGGAACTGGGTGCTCAGTACTCAGGGTGCTGGGTGCTCAGTGCTCGGGGTTCTGGGTGCTCAGTGCTCAGGGTGATCGGTGCTCAGTACTCAGGGTGCTGGGTGCTCAGTGCTCAGGGTGCTGGGTGCTCAGTCCTCAGGGTGCTGAGTGCTCAGTACTCAGGGTGCTGGGTGCTCAGTACTCAGGGTGCTGGGTGCTCAGTGCTCAGGGTGCTGGGTGATCAGTGCTCCGTGTGCTGGGTGCTCAGTGCTCAGGGTGCTGGGTGCTCAGTGCTCGGGCTGCTGGGTGCTCAGTACACAGGGTGCTTGGTGCTCAGTGCTCAGGGTGCTGGGTGCTCAGTGCTCGGGGCGCTGGATGCTCAGTGCTCCGGGTGCTCGGAGCTCAGTACTCAGGGTGCTGGGTGCTCAGTGCTCGGGGTGATCGGTGCTCAGTAGTCAGGGTGCTGGGTGCTCAGTGCTCCGTGTGCTCGGTGCTCAGTACGTTGGGTGCTCACTACTCAGGGTGCTGGGTGCTCAGTGCTCAGGGTGCTGGGTGCTCAGTGCTCAGGGTGCTGGGTGCTCAGTGCTCAGGGCGCTGGGTACTCAGTGCTCAGGGTGCTGGGTGCTCAGTACTCAGGGTGCTGGGTGCTCAGTGCTGGGTGCTCAGTGCTCGGGGTGCTCGGTGCTCAGTACGTTGGGTGCTCAGTGCTCAGGGTGCTGGGTGCTCAGTGCTCAGGGTGCTGGGTGCTCAGTGCTCAGGGTGCTGGGTGCTCGGTGCTCGGGGTGCTGGGTGCTTAGTGCTCGGGGTGCCCGGTGCTCAGTACTCGGGGTGCTCAGTGCTCAGTACTCAGGGTGCTGGGTGCTCAGTGCTCAGGGTGCTGGGTGCTCAGTACTCAGGGTGCTGGGTGCTCAGTACTCAGGGTGCTCGGTGCTCAGTACTCAGGGTGCTGGGTGCTCAGTGCTCGGGGTGCTGGGTGCTCAGTACTCAGGGTGCTGGGTACTCAGTGCTCGGGGTGCTCGGTGCTCAGTACGCTGGGTGCTCAGTACTCAGGGTTCTGGGTGCTCAGTACTCAGGGTGCTGGGTGCTTAGTACTCAGGGTGCTGGGTGCTCAGTGCTCGGGGTGCTGGGTGCTCAGTGTTCAGTACTCAGGGTGCTGGGAGCTCAGTGCTCAGGGTGCTGGGTGCTCAGTGCTCGGGGCGCTGGGTGCTCAGTGCTCAGGGTGCTGGGTGATCAGTACTCTGGGTGCTCAGTGCTCAGTACTCGGGGTGCTTGGTGCTCAGTACTCAGTGCTCAGGGTGCTCAGTGCTCAGTGCTCAGTGTGCTGGGTGCTCAGTGCTCAGGGTGCTGGGTGCTCAGTGCTCAGGGTGCTGGGTGCTCAGTGCTCGGGGCGCTGGGTGCTCAGTGCTCGGGGTGCTCAGGGCTCAGTACTCAGGGTGCTGGGTGCTCAGTGCTCGGGGTGATCGGTGCTCAGTACTCAGGGTGCTGGGTGCTCAGTGCTCGGGGTGCTCGGTGCTCAGTACGTTGGGTGCTCACTACTCAGGGTGCTGGGTGCTCAGTGCTCAGGGTGCTGGGTGCTCAGTGCTCAGGGTGCTGGGTGCTCAGTGCTCAGGGTGCTGGGTGCTCAGTGCTCAGGGTGCTGGGTGCTCAGTGCTCGGGGTGCTGGGTGCTCAGTGCTCAGGGTGCTGGGTGCTCAGTACTCAGGGTGCTGGGTTCTCAGTACTGGGGGTGCTGGGTGCTCAGTACTCGGGGTGCTGGGTGCTCAGTGCTCAGGGTGCTGAGGGCTCAGTACTCAGGGTGCTGGGTGCTCAGTACTCTGGGTGCTGGGTGCTCAGTGCTCAGCGTGCTGGGTACTCAGTGCTCAGGGTGCTCGGTGCTCAGTACTCGGGGTGCTGGGTGCTCATTCTCGGGGTGCTGGGTGCTCAGTGCTCCGGGTGCTGGGTGCTCAGTACTCAGCGTGCTGGGTGCTCAGTGCTCAGGGTGCTGGGTGCTCAGTACTCAGGGTGCTGGGTGCTCAGTGCTCAGGGTGCTGGGTGCTCAGTACTCAGGGTTCTGGGAGCTCAGTGCTCAGGGTGATCGGTGCTCAGTACTCAGGGTGCGCAGTACTCAGGGTGCTGGGTGCTCAGTGCTCGGGGTTCTGGGTGCTCGGTGCACAGGGTGCTGGGTGCTCAGTCCTCAGGGTGCTCAGTGCTCAGGGTGCTGGGTGCTCAGTGCTCGGGGTGCTCGGTGCTCAGTAGTCAGGGTGCTGAGTGCTCAGTACTCAGGGTGCTGGGTGCTCAGTACTAAGGGTGCTGGGTGCTCAGTGCTCAGTGTGCTGGGTGATCAGTGCTCAGTGTGCTGGGTGCTCAGTGATCAGGGTGCTGGGTGCTCAGTGCTCGGGGTGCTGGGTGCTCAGTACTCAGGGTGCTGGGTGCTCAGTGCTCAGGGTGCTCGGTGCTCAGTGCTCGGGGCGCTGGGTGCTCAGTGCTCGGGGTGCTCGGAGCTCAGTACCCAGGGTGCTGGGTGCTCAGTGCTCGGGGTAATCGGTGCTCAGTACTCAGGGTGCTGGGTGCTCAGTGCTCAGGGTGCTGGGTGCTCAGTGCTCACCGTGCTGGGTGCTCAGTACTCGGGGTGCTGGGTGCTCAGTCCTCAGGGTGCTCGGTGCTCAGTACTCAGGGTGCTGGGTGCTCAGTGCTCGGGGTGCTGGGTGCTCAGTACTCAGATTGCTGGGTGCTCAGTACTCGGGGTGCTCGGTGCTCAGTACTCAGGGTGCTGGGTGCTCAGTACTCGGGTGCTGGGTGCTCAGTGCTCAGGGTGCTGGGTGCTCAGTGCTCGGGGTGCTGGGTGCTCAGTGCTCAGTACTCAGGGTGCTGGGTGCTCAGTGCTCGGGGTGCTGGGTGCTCAGTGCTCAGTACTCAGGGTGCTGGGTGCTCAGTGCTCAGGGTGCTGGGTGCTCAGTGCTCGGGGTGGTGGGTGCTCAGTGCTCGGGGTGCTGGGTGCTCAGTGCTTGGGGTGCTGTGTGTTCAGTGCTCAGGGTGCTGGGTGCTCAGTGCTCGGGGTGCTCGGTGCTCAGTGCTCAAGGTGCTGGGTGCTCAGTACTCAGGGTGCTCATTGCTCAGGGTGCTGGGTGCTCAGTACTCAGGGTGCTGGGTGTTCAGTGCTCAGGGTGCTCGGTGCTCAGTACGTTGGGTGCTCAGTACTCAGGGTGCTGGGGGCTCAGTGCTCAGGGTGCTGGGTGCTCAGTACTCAGTGTGCTGGGTGCTCAGTACTCAGGGTGCAGGGTGCTCAGTACTCAGGGTGCTGAGTGCTTAGTACTCAGGGTGCTGGGTGCACAGTGCTCGGGGTACTGGGTGCTCTGTGCTCAGTACTCAGGGTGCTGGGTGCTCAGTGCTCAGGGTGCTGGGTGCTCAGTGCTCGGGGTGCTGGGTGCTCAGTACTCAGGGTGCTGGGTGCTCAGTACTCCGGGTGCTGGGTGCTCAGTTCTCGGGGTGCTCGGTGCTCAGTACTCAGGGCTCAGGGTGCTCAGTGCTCAGTGCTCAGGGTGCTGGGTGTTCAGTACTCAGATTGCTGGGTGCTCAGTGCTCAGGGTGCTGGGTGCTCAGTACTCAGGGTGCTGGGTGCTCAGTACTCAGGGTGCTGGGTGCTTAGTACTCAGGGTGCTGGGTGCTCAGTGCTCGGGGTGCTGGGTGCTCAGTGCTCGGGGTGCTTGGTGCTCAGTAATCAGGGTGCTGGGTGCTCAGTACTCGTTGTGCTGGGTGCTCAGTGCTCAGGGTGCTGGGTGCTCACTACTCAGGGTGCTCGGTGCTCAGTGCTCGGGGTGCTGGGTGCTCAGTACTCAGGGTGCTCGGTGCTCAGTACTCAGGGTGCTCAGTGCTCAGTACTCAGGGTGCTCACCCTCAGTGCTCGGGGTGCTGGGTGCTCAGTGCTCGGGGTGCTGGGTGCTCAGTGCTCGGGGTGCTGGGTGCTCAGTGCTCAGGGTGCTGGGTGCTCAGTGCTCAGAGTGCTGGGTGCTCAGTGCTCAGGGTGCTGGGTGCTCAGTGCTCAGAGTGCTGGGTGCTCAGTACTCCGGGTGCTGGGTGCTCAGTGCTCGGGGTGCTGGGTGCTCAGTACTCAGGGTGCTGGGTGCTCAGTGCTCAGAGTGCTGGGTGCTCAGTACTCAGAGTGCTGTGTGTTCAGTGCTCAGGGTGCTGGGTGCTCAGTACTCAGGGTGCTCGGTGCTTAGTACTCATGGTGCTGGGTGCTCAGTACTCCGGGTGCTGGGTGCTCAGTGCTCGGGGTGCTCGGTGCTCAGTACGTTGGGTGCTCACTACTCAGGGTGCTGCGTGCTCAGTGCTCAGGGTGCTGGGTGCTCAGTGCTCAGGATGCTGTTTGCTCAGTGCTCAGGGTGCTGTGTGCTCAGTACTCAGGGTGCTGGGTGCTCAGTGCTCGGGGTTCTGGGTGCTCAGTTCTCAGGGTGCTGGGTGCTCAGTACTCAGGGTGCTGGGTGCTCAGTACTCGGGGTGCTGGGTGCTCAGTATTCAGGGTGCTCAGTGCTCAGTACTCAGGGTGCTCAGTGCTCAGTACTCAGGGTGCTCAGTTCTCAGGGTCCTGGGTGCTCAGTACTCAGGGTGCTGGGTGCTCAGTGCTCGGGGTGCTGGGTGCTCAGTGCTCGGTGTGCTGGGTGCTCAGTACTCAGGGTGCTGGGTGCTCCGTTCTCGGGTTGCTGGGTGCTCAGTACTCGGTTTGCTGGGTGCTCAGTACTCAGGGTGCTGGGTGCTCTGTACTCGGGAGCTGGGTGCTCAGTGCTCAGGGTGCTGGGTGCTCAGTGCTCAGTGTGCTGGGTGCTCAGTGCTCAGTACTCAGGGTGCTGGGTGCTCAGTGCTCAGTATTCAGGGTGCTGGGTGCTCAGTGCTCAGGGTGCTGTGTGCTCAGTGCTCAGGGTGCTGGGTGCTCAGTGCTCAGGGTGCTGGGTACTCAGTGCTCAGGGTGCTGGGTGCTCAGTACTCAGGGTGCTGGGTGCTCAGTACTCAGGGTGCTGGGTGCTCAGTGCTTGGGGTGGTGGGTGCTCAGTGCTCGGGGTGCTGGGTGCTCAGTGCTTGGGGTGCTGTGTGTTCAGTGCTCAGGGTGCTGGGTGCTCAGTACTCCGGGTGCTGGGTGCTCAGTGCTCGGGGTGCTCGGTGCTCAGTGCTCAAGGTGCTGGCTGCTCAGTACTCAGGGTGCTCATTGCTCAGGGTGCTGGGTGCTCAGTACTCAGGGTGCTGGGTGTTCAGTGCTCAGGGTGCTCGGTGCTCAGTACGTTGGGTGCTCAGTACTCAGGGTGCTGGGGGCTCAGTGCTCAGGGTGCTGGGTGCTCAGTGCTCAGGGTGCTGGGTGCTCAGTACTCAGGGTGCTTTGTGCTCGGTGCTCAGTATGCTGGGTGCTCAGTACTCAGGGTGCTGGGTGCTCAGTGCTCGGGGTGCTCGGTGCTCAGTACGCTGGGTGCTCTGTACTCAGTGTGCTGGGTGCTCAGTACTCAGGGTGCAGGGTGCTCAGTACTCAGGGTGCTGGGTGCTTAGTACTCAGGGTGCTGGGTGCACAGTGCTCGGGGTACTGGGTGCTCTGTGCTCAGTACTCAGGGTGCTGGGTGCTCAGTGCTCAGGGTGCTGTGTGCTCAGTGCTCGGGGTGCTGGGTACTCAGTACTCAGGGTGCTGGGTGCTCAGTACTCCGGGTGCTGGGTGCTCAGTTCTCGGGGTGCTCGGTGCTCAGTACTCAGGGCTCAGGGTGCTCAGTGCTCAGTGCTCAGGGTGCTGGGTGTTCAGTACTAAGATTGCTGGGTGCTCAGTGCTCAGGGTGCTGGGTGCTCAGTACTCAGGGTGCTGGGTGCTCAGTACTCAGGGTGCTGGGTGCTTAGTACTCAGGGTGCTGGGTGCTCAGTGCTCGGGGTGCTGGGTGCTCAGTGCTCGGGGTGCTTGGTGCTCAGTAATCAGGGTGCTGGGTGCTCAGTACTCGTTGTGCTGGGTGCTCAGTGCTCAGGGTGCTGGGTGCTCACTACTCAGGGTGCTCGGTGCTCAGTGCTCGGGGTGCTGGGTGCTCAGTACTCAGGGTGCTCGGTGCTCAGTACTCAGGGTGCTCAGTGCTCAGTACTCAGGGTGCTCACCCTCAGTGCTCGGGGTGCTGGGTGCTCAGTGCTCGGGGTGCTGGGTGCTCAGTGCTCGGGATGCTGGGTGCTCAGTGCTCAGGGTGCTGGGTGCTCATTGCTCAGAGTGCTGGGTGCTCAGTGCTCAGGGTGCTGGGTGCTCAGTGCTCAGAGTGCTGGGTGCTCAGTACTCAGGGTGCTGGGTGCTCAGTGCTCGGGGTGCTGGGTGCTCAGTACTCAGGGTGCTCGGTGCTCAGTGCTCAGAGTGCTGGGTGCTCAGTACTCAGAGTGCTGTGTGTTCAGTGCTCAGGGTGCTGGGTGCTCAGTACTCAGGGTGCTCGGTGCTTAGTACTCATGGTGCTGGGTGCTCAGTACTCCGGGTGCTGGGTGCTCAGTGCTCGGGGTGCTCGGTGCTCAGTACGTTGGGTGCTCACTACTCAGGGTGCTGCGTGCTCAGTGCTCAGGGTGCTGGGTGCTCAGTGCTCAGGATGCTGTTTGCTCAGTGCTCAGGGTGCTGGGTGCTCAGTACTCAGGGTGCTGGGTGCTCAGTGCTCGGGGTTCTGGGTGCTCTGTTCTCAGGGTGCTGGGTGCTCAGTACTCAGGGTGCTGGGTGCTCAGTACTCGGGGTGCTGGGTGCTCAGTATTCAGGGTGCTGGGTGCTCAGTACTCATTGTGCTGGGTGCTCAGTACTCGGGTGCTGGCTGCTCAGTGCTCAGTACTCAGGGTGCTGGGTGCTCAGTGCTCGGGGTGCTGCGTGCTCAGTGCTCAGTACTCAGGGTCCTGGGTGCTCAGTACTCAGGGTGCTGTGTGCTCAGTGCTCAGGGTGCTGGGTGCTCAGTGCTCAGGGTGCTGGGTGCTCAGTGCTCAGGGTGCTGGGTGCTCAGTACTCAGGGTGCTGGGTGCTCAGTGCTCGGGGTGCTGGGTGCTCAGTGCTCAGGGTGCTGGGTGCTCAGTACTCAGGGTGTTGGGTGCTCAGTACTCAGGGTGCTGGGTGCTCAGTACTCAGGTAGCTGGGTGCTCAGTACTCAGGGTGCTGGGTGCTCAGTACTCGGGTGCTGGGTGCTCAGTGCTCAGGGTGCTGGGTGCTCAGTGCTCGGGTGCTGGGTGCTCAGTGCTCAGTACTCAGGGTGCTGGGTGCTCAGTGCTCAGGGTGCTGGGTGCTCACTGCTCAGGGTGCTGGGTGCTCAGTGCTCAGGGTGCTGGGTACTCAGTGCTCAGGGTACTGGGTGCTCAGTACTCAGGGTGCTGGGTGCTCAGTGCTCAGGGTGCAGGGTGCTCACTGCTCAGGGTGCTGTGTGCTCAGTGCTCAGTGTGCTGGGTACTCAGTGCTCAGGGTACTGGGTGCTCAGTACTCAGGGTGCTGGGTGCTCAGCGCTCAGGGTGCTGGGTGCTCAGTGCTCGGGGTGCTGGGTGCTCAGTGCTCGGGGTGCTGGGTGCTGAGTGCTCGGGGTGCTCGGTGCTCAGTACTCAGGGTGCTGTATGTTCAGTCTTCAGGGTGCTGGGTGCTCAGTACTCAGGGTGCTCGGTGCTTAGTACTCAGGGTGCTGGGTGCTCAGTACTCCGGGTGCTGGGTGCTCAGTGCTCGGGGTGCTCGGTGCTCAGTACTCAGTGCTCAGGGTGCTCACTGCTCAGTGCTCAGGGTGCTGGGTGTTCAGTACTCAGGGTGCTGGGTGCTCAGTACTCAGGGGGCTGGGTGCTCAGTACTCTGGGTGCTGGGTGCTCAGTGCTCAGGGTGCTGGGTGCTCAGTACTCAGGGTGCTGGGTGCTCAGTACTCAGGGTGCTGGGTGCTCAGTGCTCAGGGTGCTGGGTACTCAGTGCTTAGGGTGCTCGGTGCTCAGTACTCGGGGTGCTGGGTGCTCATTCTCGGGGTGCTGGGTGCTCAGTGCTCAGGGTGCTGGGTGCTCAGTGCTCGGGGTGATCGGTGCTCAGTACTCAGGGTGCTGGGTGCTCAGTGCTCGGGGTGCTCGGAGCTCAGTACTCAGGGTGCTGGGTGCTCAGTGCTCGGGGTGATCGGTGCTCAGTACTCAGGGTGCTGGGTGCTCAGTGCTCGGGGTGCTCGGTGCTCAGTACGTTGGGTGCTCACTATTCAGGGTGCTGGGTGCTCAGTGCTCAGGGAGCTGGGTGCTCAGTGCTCAGGGTGCTGGGTGCTCAGTGCTCAGGGTGCTGGGTGCTCAGTACTCAGGGTGCTGGGTGCTCAGTGCTCGGGGTGCTGGGTGCTCAGTGCTCGGGGTGCTGGGTGCTCAGTACTCAGGGTGCTGGGTGCTCAGTTCTCGGGGTGCTGGGTGCTCAGTACTCGGGTTGCTGGGTGCTCAGTACTCAGGGTGCTGGGTGCTCTGTACTCGGGAGCTGGGTGCTCAGTGCTCAGGGTGCTGGGTGCTCAGTGCTCAGTGTGCTGGGTGCTCAGTGCTCAGTACTCAGGGTGCTGGGTGCTCAGTGCTCAGTATTCAGGGTGCTGGGTGCTCAGTGCTCAGGGTGCTGTGTGCTCAGTGCTCAGGGTGCTGGGTGCTCAGTGCTCAGGGTGCTGGGTACTCAGTGCTCAGGGTGCTGGGTGCTCAGTACTCAGGGTGCTGGGTGCTCAGTACTCAGGGTGCTGGGTGCTCAGTGCTCGGGGTGGTGGGTGCTCAGTGCTCGGGGTGCTGGGTGCTCAGTGCTTGGGGTGCTGTGTGTTCAGTGCTCAGGGTGCTGGGTGCTCAGTACTCCGGGTGCTGGGTGCTCAGTGCTCGGGGTGCTCGGTGCTCAGTGCTCAAGGTGCTGGGTGCTCAGTACTCAGGGTGCTCATTGCTCAGGGTGCTGGGTGCTCAGTACTCAGGGTGCTGGGTGTTCAGTGCTCAGGGTGCTCGGTGCTCAGTACGTTGGGTGCTCAGTACTCAGGGTGCTGGGGGCTCAGTGCTCAGGGTGCTGGGTGCTCAGTGCTCAGGGTGCTGGGTGCTCAGTACTCAGGGTGCTTTGTGCTCGGTGCTCAGTATGCTGGGTGCTCAGTACTCAGGGTGCTGGGTGCTCAGTGCTCGGGGTGCTCGGTGCTCAGTACGCTGGGTGCTCTGTACTCAGTGTGCTGGGTGCTCAGTACTCAGGGTGCAGGGTGCTCAGTACTCAGGGTGCTGGGTGCTTAGTACTCAGGGTGCTGGGTGCTCAGTGCTCAGAGTGCTGGGTGCTCAGTACTCAGAGTGCTCTGTGTTCAGTGCTCAGGGTGCTGGGTGCTCAGTACTCAGGTTGCTCGGTGCTTAGTACTCATGGTGCTGGGTGCTCAGTACTCCGGGTGCTGGGTGCTCAGTGCTCGGGGTGCTCGGTGCTCAGTACGTTGGGTGCTCACTACTCAGGGTGCTGCGTGCTCAGTGCTCAGGATGCTGTTTGCTCAGTGCTCAGGGTGCTGGGTGCTCAGTACTCAGGGTGCTGGGTGCTCAGTGCTCGGGGTTCTGGGTGCTCAGTTCTCAGGGTGCTGGGTGCTCAGTACTCAGGGTGCTGGGTGCTCAGTACTCGGGGTGCTGGGTGCTCAGTATTCAGGGTGCTGGGTGCTCTGTACTCATTGTGCTGGGTGCTCAGTACTCGGGTGCTGGGTGCTCAGTGCTCAGTACTCAGGGTGCTGGGTGCTCAGTGCTCGGGGTGCTGCGTGCTCAGTGCTCATTACTCAGGGTCCTGGGTGCTCAGTACTCAGGGTGCTGTGTGCTCAGTGCTCAGGGTGCTGGGTGCTCAGTGCTCAGGGTGCTGGGTGCTCAGTGCTCAGGGTGCTGGGTGCTCAGTACTCAGGGTGCTGGGTGCTCAGTGCTCGGGGTGCTGGGTGCTCAGTGCTCAGGGTGCTGGGTGCTCAGTACTCAGGGTGTTGGGTGCTCAGTACTCAGGGTGCTGGGTGCTCAGTACTCAGGTAGCTGGGTGCTCAGTACTCAGGGTGCTGGGTGCTCAGTACTCGGGTGCTGGGTGCTCAGTGCTCAGGGTGCTGGGTGCTCAGTGCTCGGGTGCTGGGTGCTCAGTGCTCAGTACTCAGGGTGCTGGGTGCTCAGTGCTCAGGGTGCTGGGTGCTCACTGCTCAGGGTGCTGGGTGCTCAGTGCTCAGGGTGCTGGGTACTCAGTGCTCAGGGTACTGGGTGCTCAGTACTCAGGGTGCTGGGTGCTCAGTGCTCAGGGTACAGGGTGCTCACTGCTCAGGGTGCTGTGTGCTCAGTGCTCAGTGTGCTGGGTACTCAGTGCTCAGGGTACTGGGTGCTCAGTACTCAGGGTGCTGGGTGCTCAGCGCTCAGGGTGCTGGGTGCTCAGTGCTCGGGGTGCTGGGTGCTCAGTGCTCGGGGTGCTGGGTGCTGAGTGCTCGGGGTGCTCGGTGCTCAGTACTCAGGGTGCTGTATGTTCAGTGCTCAGGGTGCTGGGTGCTCAGTACTCAGGGTGCTGGGTGCTCAGTACTCAGGGTGCTGGGTGCTCAGTGCTCGGGGTGGTGGGTGCTCAGTGCTCGGGGTGCTGGGTGCTCAGTGCTTGGGGTGCTGTGTGTTCAGTGCTCAGGGTGCTGGGTGCTCAGTACTCCGGGTGCTGGGTGCCCAGTGCTCGGGGTGCTCGGTGCTCAGTGCTCAAGGTGCTGGGTGCTCAGTACTCAGGGTGCTCATTGCTCAGGGTGCTGGGTGCTCAGTACTCAGGGTGCTGGGTGTTCAGTGCTCAGGGTGCTCGGTGCTCAGTACGTTGGGTGCTCAGTACTCAGGGTGCTGGGGGCTCAGTGCTCAGGGTGCTGGGTGCTCAGTGCTCAGGGTGCTGGGTGCTCAGTACTCAGGGTGCTTTGTGCTCGGTGCTCAGTATGCTGGGTGCTCAGTACTCAGGGTGCTGGGTGCTCAGTGCTCGGGGTGCTCGGTGCTCAGTACGCTGGGTGCTCTGTACTCAGTGTGCTGGGTGCTCAGTACTCAGGGTGCAGGGTGCTCAGTACTCAGGGTGCTGGGTGCTTAGTACTCAGGGTGCTGGGTGCTCAGTGCTCAGAGTGCTGGGTGCTCAGTACTCAGAGTGCTCTGTGTTCAGTGCTCAGGGTGCTGGGTGCTCAGTACTCAGGTTGCTCGGTGCTTAGTACTCATGGTGCTGGGTGCTCAGTACTCCGGGTGCTGGGTGCTCAGTGCTCGGGGTGCTCGGTGCTCAGTACGTTGGGTGCTCACTACTCAGGGTGCTGCGTGGTCAGTGCTCAGGATGCTGTTTGCTCAGTGCTCAGGGTGCTGGGTGCTCAGTACTCAGGGTGCTGGGTGCTCAGTGCTCGGGGTTCTGGGTGCTCAGTTCTCAGGGTGCTGGGTGCTCAGTACTCAGGGTGCTGGGTGCTCAGTACTCGGGGTGCTGGGTGCTCAGTATTCAGGGTGCTGGGTGCTCTGTACTCATTGTGCTGGGTGCTCAGTACTCGGGTGCTGGGTGCTCAGTGCTCAGTACTCAGGGTGCTGGGTGCTCAGTGCTCGGGGTGCTGCGTGCTCAGTGCTCATTACTCAGGGTCCTGGGTGCTCAGTACTCAGGGTGCTGTGTGCTCAGTGCTCAGGGTGCTGGGTGCTCAGTGCTCAGGGTGCTGGGTGCTCAGTGCTCAGGGTGCTGGGTGCTCAGTACTCAGGGTGCTGGGTGCTCAGTGCTCGGGGTGCTGGGTGCTCAGTGCTCAGGGTGCTGGGTGCTCAGTACTCAGGGTGTTGGGTGCTCAGTACTCAGGGTGCTAGGTGCTCAGTACTCAGGTAGCTGGGTGCTCAGTACTCAGGGTGCTGGGTGCTCAGTACTCGGGTGCTGGGTGCTCAGTGCTCAGGGTGCTGGGTGCTCAGTGCTCGGGTGCTGGGTGCTCAGTGCTCAGTACTCAGGGTGCTGGGTGCTCAGTGCTCAGGGTGCTGGGTGCTCACTGCTCAGGGTGCTGGGTGCTCAGTGCTCAGGGTGCTGGGTACTCAGTGCTCAGGGTACTGGGTGCTCAGTACTCAGGGTGCTGGGTGCTCAGTGCTCAGGGTACAGGGTGCTCACTGCTCAGGGTGCTGTGTGCTCAGTGCTCAGTGTGCTGGGTACTCAGTGCTCAGGGTACTGGGTGCTCAGTACTCAGGGTGCTGGGTGCTCAGCGCTCAGGGTGCTGGGTGCTCAGTGCTCGGGGTGCTGGGTGCTCAGTGCTCGGGGTGCTGGGTGCTGAGTGCTCGGGGTGCTCGGTGCTCAGTACTCAGGGTGCTGTATGTTCAGTGTTCAGGGTGCTGGGTGCTCAGTACTCAGGGTGCTCGGTGCTTAGTACTCAGGGTGCTGGGTGCTCAGTACTCCGGGTGCTGGGTGCTCAGTGCTCGGGGTGCTCGGTGCTCAGTACTCAGTGCTCAGGGTGCTCACTGCTCAGTGCTCAGGGTGCTGGGTGTTCAGTACTCAGGGTGCTCGGTGCTCAGTACTCAGGGGGCTGGGTGCTCAGTACTCTGGGTGCTCGGTGCTCAGTGCTCAGGGTGCTGGGTGCTCAGTACTCAGGGTGCTGGGTGCTCAGTACTCAGGGTGCTGGGTGCTCAGTGCTCAGGGTGCTGGGTACTCAGTGCTCAGGGTGCTCGGTGCTCAGTACTCGGGGTGCTGGGTGCTCATTCTCGGGGTGCAGGGTGCTCAGTGCTCAGGGTGCTGGGTGCTCAGTACTCAGGGTGCTGGGTGCTCAGTGCTCAGGGTGCTGGGTGCTCAGTACTCAGGGTGCTGGGTGCTCAGTGCTCAGGGTGCTGGGTGCTCAGTACTCAGGGTGCTGGGTGCTCAGTGCTCAGGGTGCTGGGTGCTCAGTACTCAGGGTGCTGGGAGCTCAGTGCTCAGGGTGATCGGTGCTCAGTACTCAGGGTGCTCAGTACTCAGGGTACTGGGTGCTCAGTGCTCGGGGTGCTGGGAGCTCAGTACTCAGGGTGCTGGGTGCTCAGTGCTCGGGGTGCTGGGTGCTCAGTGCTCAGGGTGATCGGTGCTCAGTACTCAGGGTGCTGGGTGCTCAGTGCTCAGGGTGCTGGGTGTTCAGTCCACAGGGTGCTCAGTGCTCAGAGTGCTGGGTGCTCAGTGCTCGGGGTCCTGGGTGTTCAGTGCTCGGGGTGCTGGGTGCTCAGTGCTCAGGGTGCTGGGTGCTCAGTGCTCAGTGCTCAGGGTGCTGGTTGCTCAGTACTCAGGGTGCTGGGTGCTCAGTACTCAGGGTGCTGGGTGCTCAGTGCTCAGGGTGCTAGGTGCTCAGAACTCAGGGTGCTGGGTGATCAGTGCTCGGGGTGCTGGGTGCTCAGTGCTCAGGGTGCTGGGTGCTCAGTGCTCAGGGTGCTGGGTGCTCAGTACTCAGGGTGCTGGGTGCTCAGTGCTCGGGGTGCTCGGTGCTCAGTACTCAAGGTGCTGGGTGCTCAGTGCTCATTGTGCTGGGTGCTCAGTGCTCAGGGTGCTCAGTGCTCAGTGCTCAGGGTGCTGGGTGTTCAGTACTCAGGGTGCTGGGTGCTCAGTACTCAGGGTGCTGGGTGCTCAGTACTCAGGGTGCTGGCTGCTCAGTGCTCGGGGTGCTCGGTGCTCAGTACTCAGGGTGCTGGGTGCTCAGTACTCAGGGTGCTGGGTGCTCAGTGCTCAGGGTTCTGCGTGCTCAGTGCTTGGTGTGATCGGTGCTCAGTACTCAGGGTGCTGGTTGCTCAGTGCTCGGGGTGCTCGGAGCTCAGTACTCAGGGTGCTGGGTGCTCAGTGCTCGGGGTGATCGGTGCTCAGTACTCAGGGTGCTGGGTGCTCAGCGCTCGGGGTGCTCGGTGCTCAGTACGTTGGGTGCTCACTACTCAGGGTGCTGGCTGCTCAGTGCTCAGGGTGCTGGGTGCTCAGTGCTCAGGGTGCTGGGTGCTCAGTGCTCAGGGTGCTGGGTGCTCAGTACTCAGGGTGCTGGGTGCTCAGTGCTCGGGGTGCTGGGTGCTCAGTGCTCAGGGTGCTGGGTGCTCAGTACTCAGGGTGCTGGGTGCTCAGTACTCGGGGTGCTGGGTGCTCAGTACTCGGGGTGCTGGGTGCTCAGTACTCAGGGTGCTGGGTGCTCTGTACTCGGGAGCTGGGTGCTCAGTGCTCAGGGTGCTGGGTGCTCAGTGCTCGGTGTGCTGGGTGCTCAGTGCTCAGTAATCAGGGTGCTGGGTGCTCAGTGCTCAGTACTCAGGGTGCTGGGTGCTCAGTGCTCAGGGTGCTGTGTGCTCAGTGCTCAGGGTGCTGGGTGCTCAGTGCTCAGGGTGCTGGGTGCTCAGTGCTCGGGGTGCTGGGTGCTCAGTGCTCGGGGTGCTGGGTGCTAAGTGCTCGGGGTGCTCGGTGCTCAGTACTCAGGGTGCTGGGTGCTCAGTGCTCAAGGTGCTCATTACTCAGGGTGCTGTATGTTCAGTGCTCAGGGTGCTGGGTGCTCAGTACTCAGGGTGCTCGGTGCTTAGTACGCAGGTTGCTGGGTGCTCAGTACTCAGGGTGCTGGGTGCTCAGTTCTCGGGGTGCTCGGTGCTCAGTGCTCAAGGTGCTGGGTGCTCAGTACTCAGGGTGCTCATTGCTCAGGGTGTTGGGTGCTCAGTGCTCGGGGTGCTGGGTGCTCAGTACTCAGGGTGCTGGGTGCTCAGTGCTCGGGGTTCTGGGTGCTCAGTGCTCAGGGTGATCGGTGCTCAGTACTCAGGGTGCTGGGTGCTCAGTGCTCAGGGTGCTGGGTGCTCAGTCCTCAGGGTGCTCAGTGCTCAGGGTGCTGGGTGCTCAGTGCTCGGGGTGCTCGGTGCTCAGTACTCAGGGTGCTGAGTGCTCAGTACTCAGGGTGCTGGGTGCTCAGTACTCAGGGTGCTGGGTGCTCAGTGCTCAGTGTGCTGGGTGATCAGTGCTCAGTGTGCTGGGTGCTCAGTGATCAGGGTGCTGGGTGCTCAGTGCTCGTGGTGCTGGGTGCTCAGTACTCAGGGTGCTGGGTGCTCAGTACTCAGGGTGCTGGGTGCTTAGTACTCAGGGTGCTGGGTGCTCAGTGCTCGGGGTGCTGGGTGCTCAGTGCTCGGGGTGCTTGGTGCTCAGTAATCAGGGTGCTGGGTGCTCAGTACTCGTTGTGCTGGGTGCTCAGTGCTCAGGGTGCTGGGTGCTCACTACTCAGGGTGCTCGGTGCTCAGTGCTCGGGGTGCTGGGTGCTCAGTACTCAGGGTGCTCGGTGCTCAGTACTCAGGGTGCTCAGTGCTCAGTACTCAGGGTGCTCAGGCTCAGTGCTCGGGGTGCTGGGTGCTCAGTGCTCGGGGTGCTGGGTGCTCAGTGCTCAGTGTGCTGGGTGCTCAGTGCTCAGATTGCTGGGTGCTCAGTACTCAGGGTGCTCGGTGCTCGGTGCTCTGTACGCTGGGTGCTCAGTACTCAGGGTGCTGGGTGCTCAGTGCTCGGGGTGCTGGGTGCTCAGTACTCAGGGTGCTGGGTGCTCAGTGCTCGGGGTGCTCGGTGCTCAGTACGCTGGGTGCTGGGTGCTCATTCTCGGGGTGCTGTGTGCTCAGTACTCAGGGTGCTGGGTGCTCAGTACTCCGGGTGCTGGGTGCTCAGTTCTCGGGGTGCTCGGTGCTCAGTACTCAGGGCTCAGGGTGCTCAGTGCTCAGTGCTCAGGGTGCTGGGTGTTCAGTACTCAGGGTGCTGGGTGCTCAGTACTCAAGGTGCTGGGTGCTCAGTGCTCAGGGTGCTGGGTGCTCAGTACTCGGGGTGCTGGTTGCTCAGTGCTCAGGGTGCTCGGGGCTCAGTACTCAGGGTGCTGGGTGCTCAGTACTCAGGGTGCTGGGTGCTCAGTGCTCAGCGTGCTGGGTACTCAGTGCTCAGGGTGCTCGGTGCTCAGTACTCGGGGTGCTGGGTGCTCATTCTCGGGGTGCTGGGTGCTCAGTGCTCGGGGTGCTGGGTGCTCAGTACTTAGCGTGCTGGGTGCTCAGTGCTCAGGGTGCTGGGTGCTCAGTACTCAGGGTGCTGGGTGCTCAGTGCTCAGGGTGCTGGGTGCTCAGTACTCAGGGTGCTGGGTGCTCAGTGTTCACGGTGCTGGGTGCTCAGTACTCAGGGTTCTGGGAGCTCAGTGCTCAGGGTGATCGGTGCTCAGTACTCAGGGTGCTCAGTGCTCGGGGTGCTGGGTGCTCAGTACTCAGGGTGCTGGGTGCTCAGTGCTCGGGGTTCTGGGTGCTCAGTGCTCAGGGTGATCGGTGCTCAGTACTCAGGGTGCTGGGTGCTCAGTGCTCAGGGTGCTGGGTGCTCAGACCTCAGGGTGCTCAGTGATCAGGGTGCTGGGTGCTCAGTGCTTGGGGTGCTCGGTGCTCAGTACTCAGGGTGCTGAGTGCTCAGTACTCAGGGTGCTGGGTGCTCAGTACTCAGGGTGCTGGGTGCTCAGTGCTCAGTGTGCTGGGTGATCAGTGCTCAGTGTGCTGGGTGCTCAGTGATCAGGGTGCTGGGTGCTCAGTGCTCGGGGTGCTGGTTGCTCAGTACTCAGGGTGCTGGGTGCTCAGTGCTCAGGGTGCTCGGTGCTCAGTGCTCGGAGCGCTGGGTGCTCAGTGCTCGGGGTGCTCGGAGCTCAGTACCCAGGGTGCTGGGTGCTCAGTGCTCGGGGTGCTGGTTGCTCAGTACTCAGGGTGCTGGGTGCTCAGTGCTCGGGGTGCTCGGTGCTCAGTACGTTGGGTGCTCACTACTCATGGTGCTGGGTGCTCAGTGCACAGGGTGCTGGGTGCTCAGTGCTCAGGGTGCTGGGTGCTCAGTGCTCAGGGTGCTGGGTGCTCAGTGCTCAGGGTGCTGGGTGCTCAGTACTCAGGGTGCTGGGTGCTCAGTGCTCGGGGTGCTGGGTGCTCAGTGCTCGGGGTGCTGGGTGCTCAGTACTCAGGGTGCTGGGTGCTCAGTACTCGGGGTGCTGGGTGCTCAGTACTCGGGTTGCTGGGTGCTCAGTACTCAGGGTGCTGGGTGCTCTGTACTCGGGAGCTGGGTGCTCAGTGCTCAGGGTGCTGGGTGCTCAGTGCTCGGTGTGCTGGGTGCTCAGTGCTCAGTACTCAGGGTGCTGGGTGCTCAGTGCTCAGTACTCAGGGTGCTGGGTGCTCAGTGCTCAGGGTGCTGTGTGCTCAGTGCTCAGGGTGCTGGGTGCTCAGTGCTCAGGGTGCTGGGTACTCAGTGCTCAGGGTGCTGGGTGCTCAGTACTCAGGGTGCTGGGTGCTCAGTACTCAGGGTGCTGTGTGCTCAGTGCTCGGGGTGCTGGGTGCTCAGTGCTCGGGGTGCTGGGTGCTCAGTGCTCGGGGTGCTCGGTGCTCAGTACTCAGGGTGCTGGGTGCTCAGTGCTCGAGGTGCTCAGTACTCAGGGTGCTGTGTGTTCAGTGCTCAGGTTGCTGTGTGCTCAGTGCTCAGGGTGCTGGGTGCTCAGTGCTCAGGGTGCTGGGTACTCAGTGCTCAGGGTGTTGGGTGCTCAGTGCGCGAGGTGCTCTTTACTCAGAGTGGGTGTGTTCAGTGCTCAGGGTGCTGGGTGCTCAGTACTCAGGGTGCTCGGTGCTTAGTACTCATGGTGTTGGGTGCTCAGTACTCCGGGTGCTGGGTGCTCAGTGCTCGGGGTGCTCGGTGCTCAGTACGTTGGGTGCTCACTACTCAGGGTGCTGGGTGCTCAGTATTCAGGGTGCTGGGTCCTCAGTACTCATTGTGCTGGGTGCTCAGTACTCGGGTGCTGGGTGCTCAGTGCTCAGGTTGCTGGGTGCTCAGTGCTCGGGGTGCTGGGTGCTCAGTGCTCAGTACTCAGGTTGCTGGGTGCTCAGGGCTCGGGGTGCTGCGTGCTCAGTGCTCAGTACTCAGGGTCCTGGGTGCTCAGTACTCAGGGTGCTGTGTGCTCAGTGCTCAGGGTGCTGGGTGCTCAGTGCTCAGGGTGCTGGGTGCTCAGTGCTCAGGGTGCTGGGTGCTCAGTGCTCAGGGTGCTGGGTGCTCAGTACTCAGGGTGCTGGGTGCTCAGTACTCAGGGTGCTGGGTGCTCAGTGCTCGGGGTGCTGGGTGCTCAGTGCTCGGGGTGCTGGGTGCTCAGTGCTCGGGGTGCTCGGTGCTCAGTACTCAGGGTTCTGGGTGCTCAGTGCTCGAGGTGCTCAGTACTCAGGGTGCTGTGTGTTCAGTGCTCAGGGTGCTGTGTGCTCAGTGCTCAGGGTGCTGGGTGCTCAGTGCTCGGGGTGCTGCGTGCTCAGTGCTCAGTACTCAGGGTCCTGGGTGCTCAGTACTCAGGGTGCTGTGTGCTCAGTGCACAGGGTGCTGGGTGCTCAGTGCTCAGGGTGCTGGGTGCTCAGTGCTCAGGGTGCTGGGTGCTCAGTGCTCAGGGTGCTGGGTGCTCAGTACTCAGGGTGCTGGGTGCTCAGTGCTCGGGGTGCTGGGTGCTCAGTGCTCGGGGTGCTGGGTGCTCAGTACTCAGGGTGCTGGGTGCTCAGTACTCGGGGTGCTGGGTGCTCAGTACTCGGGTTGCTGGGTGCTCAGTACTCAGGGTGCTGGGTGCTCTGTACTCGGGAGCTGGGTGCTCAGTGCTCAGGGTGCTGGGTGCTCAGTGCTCGGTGTGCTGGGTGCTCAGTGCTCAGTACTAAGGGTGCTGGGTGCTCAGTGCTCAGTACTCAGGGTGCTGGGTGCTCAGTGCTCAGGGTGCTGTGTGCTCAGTGCTCAGGGTGCTGGGTGCTCAGTGCTCAGGGTGTTGGGTGCTCAGTGCTCGGGGTGCTGGGTGCTCAGTACTCAGGGTGCTGGGTGCTCAGTGCTCGGGGTTCTGGGTGCTCAGTGCTCAGGGTGATCGGTGCTCAGTACTCAGGGTGCTGGGTGCTCAGTGCTCAGGGTGCTGGGTGCTCAGTCCTCAGGGTGCTCAGTGCTCAGGGTGCTTGGTGCTCAGTGCTCGGGGTGCTCGGTGCTCAGTACTCAGGGTGCTGAGTGCTCAGTACTCAGGGTGCTGGGTGCTCAGTACTCAGGGTGCTGGGTGCTCAGTGCTCAGTGTGCTGGGTGATCAGTGCTCAGTGTGCTGGGTGCTCAGTGATCAGGGTGCTGGGTGCTCAGTGCTCGTGGTGCTGGGTGCTCAGTACTCAGGGTGCTGGGTGCTCAGTACTCAGGGTGCTGGGTGCTTAGTACTCAGGGTGCTGGGTGCTCAGTGCTCGGGGTGCTGGGTGCTCAGTGCTCGGGGTGCTTGGTGCTCAGTAATCAGGGTGCTGGGTGCTCAGTACTCGTTGTGCTGGGTGCTCAGTGCTCAGGGTGCTGGGTGCTCACTACTCAGGGTGCTCGGTGCTCAGTGCTCGGGGTGCTGGGTGCTCAGTACTCAGGGTGCTCGGTGCTCAGTACTCAGGGTGCTCAGTGCTCAGTACTCAGGGTGCTCAGGCTCAGTGCTCGGGGTGCTGGGTGCTCAGTGCTCGGGGTGCTGGGTGCTCAGTGCTCAGTGTGCTGGGTGCTCAGTGCTCAGAGTGCTGGGTGCTCAGTACTCAGGGTGCTCGGTGCTCGGTGCTCTGTACGCTGGGTGCTCAGTACTCAGGGTGCTGGGTGCTCAGTGCTCGGGGTGCTGGGTGCTCAGTACGCAGGGTGCTGGGTGCTCAGTGCTCGGGGTGCTCGGTGCTCAGTACGCTGGGTGCTGGGTGCTCATTCTCGGGGTGCTGTGTGCTCAGTACTCAGGGTGCTGGGTGCTCAGTACTCCGGGTGCTGGGTGCTCAGTTCTCGGGGTGCTCGGTGCTCAGTACTCAGGGTGCTCAGTGCTCAGTACTCAGGGTGCTCAGGCTCAGTGCTCAGGGTGCTGGGTGCTCAGTACTCAGGGTGCTGGGTGCTCAGTACTCAGGGTGCTGGGTGCTCAGTGCTCGGGGTGCTGGGTGCTCAGTGCTCGGGGTGCTGGGTGCTCAGTGCTCGGGGTGCTCGGTGCTCAGTACTCAGGGTGCTGGGTGCTCAGTGCTCGAGGTGCTCAGTACTCAGGGTGCTGTGTGTTCAGTGCTCAGGGTGCTGTGTGCTCAGTGCTCAGGGTGCTGGGTGCTCAGTGCTCGGGGTGCTGCGTGCTCAGTGCTCAGTACTCAGGGTCCTGGGTGCTCAGTACTCAGGGTGCTGTGTGCTCAGTGCACAGGGTGCTGGGTGCTCAGTGCTCAGGGTGCTGGGTGCTCAGTGCTCAGGGTGCTGGGTGCTCAGTGCTCAGGGTGCTGGGTGCTCAGTACTCAGGGTGCTGGGTGCTCAGTGCTCGGGGTGCTGGGTGCTCAGTGCTCGGGGTGCTGGGTGCTCAGTACTCAGGGTGCTGGGTGCTCAGTACTCGGGGTGCTGGGTGCTGAGTACTCGGGTTGCTGGGTGCTCAGTACTAAGGGTGCTGGGTGCTCTGTACTCGGGAGCTGGGTGCTCAGTGCTCAGGGTGCTGGGTGCTCAGTGCTCGGTGTGCTGGGTGCTCAGTGCTCAGTACTCAGGGTGCTGGGTGCTCAGTGCTCAGTACTCAGGGTGCTGGGTGCTCAGTGCTCAGGGTGCTGTGTGCTCAGTGCTCAGGGTGCTGGGTGCTCAGTGCTCAGGGTGCTGGGTACTCAGTGCTCAGGGTGCTGGGTGCTCAGTACTCAGGGTGCTGGGTGCTCAGTACTCAGGGTGCTAGGTGCTCAGTGCTCGGGGTGCTGGGTGCTCAGTGCTCGGGGTGCTGGGTGCTCAGTGCTCGGGGTGCTCGGTGCTCAGTACTCAGGGTGCTGGGTGCTCAGTGCTCGAGGTGCTCAGTACTCAGGGTGCTGTGTGTTCAGTGCTCAGGGTGCTGTGTGCTCAGTGCTCAGGGTGCTGGGTGCTCAGTGCTCAGGGTGCTGGGTACTCAGTGCTCAGGGTGTTGGGTGCTCAGTGCGCGAGGTGCTCTTTACTCAGAGTGCTGTGTGTTCAGTGCTCAGGGTGCTGGGTGCTCAGTACTCAGGGTGCTCGGTGCTTAGTACTCATGGTGCTGGGTGCTCAGTACTCCAGGTGCTGGGTGCTCATTGCTCGGGGTGCTCGTTGCTCAGTACGTTGGGTGCTCACTACTCAGGGTGCTGGGTGCTCAGTATTCAGGGTGCTGGGTCCTCAGTACTCATTGTGCTGGGTGCTCAGTACTCGGGTGCTGGGTGCTCAGTGCTCAGGGTGCTGGGTGCTCAGTGCTCGGGGTGCTGGGTGCTCAGTGCTCAGTACTCAGGTTGCTGGGTGCTCAGTGCTCAGGGTGCTGCGTGCTCAGTGCTCAGTACTCAGGGTCCTGGGTGCTCAGTACTCAGGGTGCTGTGTGCTCAGTGCTCAGGGTGCTGGGTGCTCAGTGCTCAGGGTGCTGGGTGCTCAGTGCTCAGGGTGCTGGGTGCTCAGTACTCAGGGTGCTGGGTGCTCAGTGCTCGGGGTGCTGGGTGCTCAGTGCTCAGGGTGCTGGGTGCTCAGTACTCAGGGTGTTGGGTGCTCAGTTCTCTGGGTGCTGTGTGCTCAGTACTCAGGTAGCTGGGTGCTCAGTACTCAGGGTGCTGGGTGCTCAGTACTCGGGTGCTGGGTGCTCAGTGCTCAGGGTGCTGGGTGCTCAGTGCTCGGGGTGCTGGGTGCTCAGTGCTCAGTACTCAGGGTGCTGGGTGCTCAGTACTCGGGGTGCTAGGTGCTCAGTGCTCAGTACTCAGGGTGCTGGGTGCTCAGTGCTCAGGGTGCTGGGTGCTCAGTGCTCAGGGTGCTGGGTACTCAGTGCTCAGGGTACTGGGTGCTCAGTACTCAGGGTGCTGGTTGCTCAGTGCTCAGGGTGCTGGGTGCTCAGTGCTCGGGGTGCTGGGTGCTCAGTGCTCAGGGTGCTGGGTGCTCAGTGCTCGGGGTGCTCGGTGCTCAGTACTCAGGGTGCTGGGTGCTCAGTGCTCGAGGTGCTCAGTACTCAGGGTGCTGTATGTTCAGTGTTCAGGGTGCTGGGTGCTCAGTACTCAGGGTGCTCGGTGCTTAGTACTCAGGGTGCTGGGTGCTCAGTACTCCGGGTGCTGGGTGCTCAGTGCTCGGTGTGCTCGGTGCTCAGTACTCAGTGCTCAGGGTGCTCAGTGCTCAGTGCTCAGGGTGCTGGGTGTTCAGTACTCAGGGTGCTGGGTGCTCTGTACTCAGGGGGCTGGGTGCTCAGTACTCGGGGTTCTCGGTGCTCAGTGCTCAGGGTGCTGGGTGCTCAGTACTCAGGGTGCTGAGTGCTCAGTCCTCAGGGTGCTGGGTGCTCATTGCTCAGGGTGCTGGGTACTCAGTGCTCAGGGTGCTCGGTGCTCAGTACTCGGGGTGCTGGGTGCTCATTCTCGGGGTGCTGGGTGCTCAGTGCTCAGGGTGCTGGGTGCTCAGTACTCAGGGTGCTGGGTGCTCAGTGCTCAGGTTGCTGGGTTCTCAGTACTCAGGCTGCTGGGTGCTCAGTGCTCAGGGTGCTGGGTGCTCAGTACTCAGGGTGCTGGGAGCTCAGTGCTCAGGGTGATCGGTGCTCAGTACTCAGGGTGCTCAGTACTCAGGGTACTGGGTGCTCAGTGCTCGGGGTGCTGGGAGCTCAGTAATCAGGGTGCTGGGTGCTCAGTGCTCGGGGTGCTGGGTGCTCAGTGCTCAGGGTGATCGGTGCTCAGTACTCAGGGTGCTGGGTGCTCAGTGCTCGGGGTGCTGGGTGTTCAGTCCACAGGGTGCTCAGTGATCAGGTTGCTGGGTGCTCAGTGCTCGGGGTGCTGGGTGTTCAGTGCTCGGGGTGCTGGGTGCTCAGTGCTCAGGGTGCTGGGTGCTCAGTGCTCAGTGCTCAGGGTGCTGGTTGCTCAGTACTCAGGGTGCTGGGTGCTCAGTACTCAGGGTGCTGGGTGCTCAGTGCTCAGGGTGCTGGGTGCTCAGTGCTCGCTGTGCTCGGTGCTCAGTACTCAAGGTGCTGGGTGCTCAGTGCTCAGGGTGCTGGGTGCTCAGTGCTCAGGGTGCTCAGTGCTCAGTGCTCAGGGTGCTGGGTGTTCAGTACTCAGGGTGCTGGGTGCTCAGTACTCAGGGTGCTGGGTGCTCAGTGCTCAGGGTGCTGGGTGCTCAGTGCTCGGGGTGATCGGTGCTCAGTACTCAGGGTGCTGGGTGCTCAGTGCTCGGGGTGCTCGGAGCTCAGTACTCAGGGTGCTGGGTGCTCAGTGCTCGGGGTGATCGGTGCTCAGTACTCAGGGTGCTGGGTGCTCAGTGCTCGGGGTGCTCGGTGCTCAGTACGTTGGGTGCTCACTACTCAGGGTGCTGGGTGCTCAGTGCTCAGGGTGCTGGGTGCTCAGTACTCCGGGTGCTGGGTGCTCAGTGCTCGGTGTGCTCGGTGCTCAGTACTCAGTGCTCAGGGTGCTCAGTGCTCAGTGCTCAGGGTGCTGGGTGTTCAGTACTCAGGGTGCTGGGTGCTCAGTACTCAGGGGGCTGGGTGCTCAGTACTCGGGGTGCTCGGTGCTCAGTGCTCAGGGTGCTGGGTGCTCAGTACTCAGGGTGCTGGGTGCTCAGTACTCAGGGTGCTGGGTGCTCATTGCTCAGGGTGCTGGGTACTCAGTGCTCAGGGTGCTCGGTGCTCAGTACTCGGGGTGCTGGGTGCTCATTCTCGGGGTGCTGGGTGCTCAGTGCTCAGGGTGCTGGGTGCTCAGTACTCAGGTTGCTGGGTGCTCAGTGCTCAGGTTGCTGGGTTCTCAGTACTCAGGGTGCTGGGTGCTCAGGGTGCTCGGTGCTCAGTACTCGGGGTGCTGGGTGCTCAGTGCTCAGGGTGCTGGGTGCTCAGTACTCAGGGTGTTTGGTGCTCAGTTCTCTGGGTGCTGTGTGCTCAGTACTCATGTAGCTGGGTGCTCAGTACTCAGGGTGCTGGGTGCTCAGTACTCGGGTGCTGGGTGCTCAGTGCTCAGGGTGCTGGGTGCTCAGTGCTCGGGGTGCTCGGTGCTCAGTACTCAGGGTGCTGGGTGCTCAGTGCTCGAGGTGCTCAGTACTCAGGGTGCTGTGTGTTCAGTGCTCAGGGTGCTGTGTGCTCAGTGCTCAGTGTGCTGGGTGCTCAGTGCTCGGGGTGCTGCGTGCTCAGTGCTCAGTACTCAGGGTCCTGGGTGCTCAGTACTCAGGGTGCTGTGTGCTCAGTGCACAGGGTGCTGGGTGCTCAGTGCTCAGGGTGCTGGGTGCTCAGTGCTCAGGGTGCTGGGTGCTCAGTGCTCAGGGTGCTGGGTGCTCAGTACTCAGGGTGCTGGGTGCTCAGTGCTCGGGGTGCTGGGTGCTCAGTGCTCGGGGTGCTGGGTGCTCAGTACTCAGGGTGCTGGGTGCTCAGTACTCGGGGTGCTGGGTGCTGAGTACTCGGGTTGCTGGGTGCTCAGTACTAAGGGTGCTGGGTGCTCTGTACTCGGGAGCTGGGTGCTCAGTGCTCAGGGTGCTGGGTGCTCAGTGCTCGGTGTGCTGGGTGCTCAGTGCTCAGTACTCAGGGTGCTGGGTGCTCAGTGCTCAGTACTCAGGGTGCTGGGTGCTCAGTGCTCAGGGTGCTGTGTGCTCAGTGCTCAGGGTGCTGGGTGCTCAGTGCTCAGGGTGCTGGGTACTCAGTGCTCAGGGTGCTGGGTGCTCAGTACTCAGGGTGCTGGGTGCTCAGTACTCAGGGTGCTGGGTGCTCAGTGCTCGGGGTGCTGGGTGCTCAGTGCTCGGGGTGCTGGGTGCTCAGTGCTCGGGGTGCTCGGTGCTCAGTACTCAGGGTGCTGGGTGCTCAGTGCTCGAGGTGCTCAGTACTCAGGGTGCTGTGTGTTCAGTGCTCAGGGTGCTGTGTGCTCAGTGCTCAGGGTGCTGGGTGCTCAGTGCTCAGGGTGCTGGGTACTCAGTGCTCAGGGTGTTGGGTGCTCAGTGCGCGAGGTGCTCTTTACTCAGAGTGCTGTGTGTTCAGTGCTCAGGGTGCTGGGTGCTCAGTACTCAGGGTGCTCGGTGCTTAGTGCTCATGGTGCTGGGTGCTCAGTACTCCGGGTGCTGGGTGCTCATTGCTCGGGGTGCTCGTTGCTCAGTACGTTGGGTGCTCACTACTCAGGGTGCTGGGTGCTCAGTATTCAGGGTGCTGGGTCCTCAGTACTCATTGTGCTGGGTGCTCAGTACTCGGGTGCTGGGTGCTCAGTGCTCAGGTTGCTGGGTGCTCAGTGCTCGGGGTGCTGGGTGCTCAGTGCTCAGTACTCAGGTTGCTGGGTGCTCAGTGCTCGGGGTGCTGCGTGCTCAGTGCTCAGTACTCAGGGTCCTGGGTGCTCAGTACTCAGGGTGCTGTGTGCTCAGTGCTCAGGGTGCTGGGTGCTCAGTGCTCAGGGTGCTGGGTGCTCAGTGCTCAGGGTGCTGGGTGCTCAGTACTCAGGGTGCTGGGTGCTCAGTGCTCGGGGTGCTGGGTGCTCAGTGCTCAGGGTGCTGGGTGCTCAGTACTCAGGGTGTTGGGTGCTCAGTTCTCTGGGTGCTGTGTGCTCAGTACTCAGGTAGCTGGGTGCTCAGTACTCAGGGTGCTGGGTGCTCAGTACTCGGGTGCTGGGTGCTCAGTGCTCAGGGTGCTGGGTGCTCAGTGCTCGGGGTGCTGGGTGCTCAGTGCTCAGTACTCAGGGTGCTGGGTGCTCAGTACTCGGGGTGCTAGGTGCTCAGTGCTCAGTACTCAGGGTGCTGGGTGCTCAGTGCTCAGGGTGCTGGGTGTTCACTGCTCAGGGTGCTGGGTGCTCAGTGCTCAGGGTGCTGGGTACTCAGTGCTCAGGGTACTGGGTGCTCAGTACTCAGGGTGCTGGTTGCTCAGTGCTCAGGGTGCTGGGTGCTCAGTGCTCGGGGTGCTGGGTGCTCAGTGCTCGGGGTGCTGGGTGCTCAGTGCTCGGGGTGCTCGGTGCTCAGTACTCAGGGTGCTGGGTGCTCAGTGCTCGAGGTGCTCAGTACTCAGGGTGCTGTATGTTCAGTGTTCAGGGTGCTGGGTGCTCAGTACTCAGGGTGCTCGGTGCTTAGTACTCAGGGTGCTGGGTGCTCAGTACTCCGGGTGCTGGGTGCTCAGTGCTCGGTGTGCTCGGTGCTCAGTACTCAGTGCTCAGGGTGCTCAGTGCTCAGTGCTCAGGGTGCTGGGTGTTCAGTACTCAGGGTGCTGGGTGCTCTGTACTCAGGGGGCTGGGTGCTCAGTACTCGGGGTTCTCGGTGCTCAGTGCTCAGGGTGCTGGGTGCTCAGTACTCAGGGTGCTGAGTGCTCAGTCCTCAGGGTGCTCGGTGCTCATTGCTCAGGGTGCTGGGTACTCAGTGCTCAGGGTGCTCGGTGCTCAGTACTCGGGGTGCTGGGTGCTCATTCTCGGGGTGCTGGGTGCTCAGTGCTCAGGGTGCTGGGTGCTCAGTACTCAGGGTGCTGGGTGCTCAGTGCTCAGGTTGCTGGGTTCTCAGTACTCAGGCTGCTGGGTGCTCAGTGCTCAGGGTGCTGGGTGCTCAGTACTCAGGGTGCTGGGAGCTCAGTGCTCAGGGTGATCGGTGCTCAGTACTCAGGGTGCTCAGTACTCAGGGTACTGGGTGCTCAGTGCTCGGGGTGCTGGGAGCTCAGTAATCAGGGTGCTGGGTGCTCAGTGCTCGGGGTGCTGGGTGCTCAGTGCTCAGGGTGATCGGTGCTCAGTACTCAGGGTGCTGGGTGCTCAGTGCTCGGGGTGCTGGGTGTTCAGTCCACAGGGTGCTCAGTGATCAGGTTGCTGGGTGCTCAGTGCTCGGGGTGCTGGGTGTTCAGTGCTCGGGGTGCTGGGTGCTCAGTGCTCAGGGTGCTGGGTGCTCAGTGCTCAGTGCTCAGGGTGCTGGTTGCTCAGTACTCAGGGTGCTGGGTGCTCAGTACTCAGGGTGCTGGGTGCTCAGTGCTCAGGGTGCTGGGTGCTCAGTGCTCGCTGTGCTCGGTGCTCAGTACTCAAGGTGCTGGGTGCTCAGTGCTCAGGGTGCTGGGTGCTCAGTGCTCAGGGTGCTCAGTGCTCAGTGCTCAGGGTGCTGGGTGTTCAGTACTCAGGGTGCTGGGTGCTCAGTACTCAGGGTGCTGGGTGCTCAGTGCTCAGGGTGCTGGGTGCTCAGTGCTCGGGGTGATCGGTGCTCAGTACTCAGGGTGCTGGGTGCTCAGTGCTCGGGGTGCTCGGAGCTCAGTACTCAGGGTGCTGGGTGCTCAGTGCTCGGGGTGATCGGTGCTCAGTACTCAGGGTGCTGGGTGCTCAGTGCTCGGGGTGCTCGGTGCTCAGTACGTTGGGTGCTCACTACTCAGGGTGCTGGGTGCTCAGTGCTCAGGGTGCTGGGTGCTCAGTACTCCGGGTGCTGGGTGCTCAGTGCTCGGTGTGCTCGGTGCTCAGTACTCAGTGCTCAGGGTGCTCAGTGCTCAGTGCTCAGGGTGCTGGGTGTTCAGTACTCAGGGTGCTGGGTGCTCAGTACTCAGGGGGCTGGGTGCTCAGTACTCGGGGTGCTCGGTGCTCAGTGCTCAGGGTGCTGGTTGCTCAGTACTCAGGGTGCTGGGTGCTCAGTACTCAGGGTGCTGGGTGCTCAGTGCTCAGGGTGCTGGGTGCTCAGTGCTCGCTGTGCTCGGTGCTCAGTACTCAAGGTGCTGGGTGCTCAGTGCTCAGGGTGCTGGGTGCTCAGTGCTCAGGGTGCTCAGTGCTCAGTGCTCAGGGTGCTGGGTGTTCAGTACTCAGGGTGCTGGGTGCTCAGTACTCAGGGTGCTGGGTGCTCAGTGCTCAGGGTGCTGGGTGCTCAGTGCTCGGGGTGATCGGTGCTCAGTACTCAGGGTGCTGGGTGCTCAGTGCTCGGGGTGCTCGGAGCTCAGTACTCAGGGTGCTGGGTGCTCAGTGCTCGGGGTGATCGGTGCTCAGTACTCAGGGTGCTGGGTGCTCAGTGCTCGGGGTGCTCGGTGCTCAGTACGTTGGGTGCTCACTACTCAGGGTGCTGGGTGCTCAGTGCTCAGGGTGCTGGGTGCTCAGTACTCCGGGTGCTGGGTGCTCAGTGCTCGGTGTGCTCGGTGCTCAGTACTCAGTGCTCAGGGTGCTCAGTGCTCAGTGCTCAGGGTGCTGGGTGTTCAGTACTCAGGGTGCTGGGTGCTCAGTACTCAGGGGGCTGGGTGCTCAGTACTCGGGGTGCTCGGTGCTCAGTGCTCAGGGTGCTGGGTGCTCAGTACTCAGGGTGCTGGGTGCTCAGTACTCAGGGTGCTGGGTGCTCATTGCTCAGGGTGCTGGGTACTCAGTGCTCAGGGTGCTCGGTGCTCAGTACTCGGGGTGCTGGGTGCTCATTCTCGGGGTGCTGGGTGCTCAGTGCTCAGGGTGCTGGGTGCTCAGTACTCAGGTTGCTGGGTGCTCAGTGCTCAGGTTGCTGGGTTCTCAGTACTCAGGGTGCTGGGTGCTCAGGGTGCTCGGTGCTCAGTACTCGGGGTGCTGGGTGCTCAGTGCTCAGGGTGCTGGGTGCTCAGTACTCAGGGTGTTTGGTGCTCAGTTCTCTGGGTGCTGTGTGCTCAGTACTCATGTAGCTGGGTGCTCAGTACTCAGGGTGCTGGGTGCTCAGTACTCGGGTGCTGGGTGCTCAGTGCTCAGGGTGCTGGGTGCTCAGTGCTCGGGGTGCTCGGTGCTCAGTACTCAGGGTGCTGGGTGCTCAGTGCTCGAGGTGCTCAGTACTCAGGGTGCTGTGTGTTCAGTGCTCAGGGTGCTGTGTGCTCAGTGCTCAGTGTGCTGGGTGCTCAGTGCTCGGGGTGCTGCGTGCTCAGTGCTCAGTACTCAGGGTCCTGGGTGCTCAGTACTCAGGGTGCTGTGTGCTCAGTGCACAGGGTGCTGGGTGCTCAGTGCTCAGGGTGCTGGGTGCTCAGTGCTCAGGGTGCTGGGTGCTCAGTGCTCAGGGTGCTGGGTGCTCAGTACTCAGGGTGCTGGGTGCTCAGTGCTCGGGGTGCTGGGTGCTCAGTGCTCGGGGTGCTGGGTGCTCAGTACTCAGGGTGCTGGGTGCTCAGTACTCGGGGTGCTGGGTGCTGAGTACTCGGGTTGCTGGGTGCTCAGTACTAAGGGTGCTGGGTGCTCTGTACTCGGGAGCTGGGTGCTCAGTGCTCAGGGTGCTGGGTGCTCAGTGCTCGGTGTGCTGGGTGCTCAGTGCTCAGTACTCAGGGTGCTGGGTGCTCAGTGCTCAGTACTCAGGGTGCTGGGTGCTCAGTGCTCAGGGTGCTGTGTGCTCAGTGCTCAGGGTGCTGGGTGCTCAGTGCTCAGGGTGCTGGGTACTCAGTGCTCAGGGTGCTGGGTGCTCAGTACTCAGGGTGCTGGGTGCTCAGTACTCAGGGTGCTGGGTGCTCAGTGCTCGGGGTGCTGGGTGCTCAGTGCTCGGGGTGCTGGGTGCTCAGTGCTCGGGGTGCTCGGTGCTCAGTACTCAGGGTGCTGGGTGCTCAGTGCTCGAGGTGCTCAGTACTCAGGGTGCTGTGTGTTCAGTGCTCAGGGTGCTGTGTGCTCAGTGCTCAGGGTGCTGGGTGCTCAGTGCTCAGGGTGCTGGGTACTCAGTGCTCAGGGTGTTGGGTGCTCAGTGCGCGAGGTGCTCTTTACTCAGAGTGCTGTGTGTTCAGTGCTCAGGGTGCTGGGTGCTCAGTACTCAGGGTGCTCGGTGCTTAGTACTCATGGTGCTGGGTGCTCAGTACTCCGGGTGCTGGGTGCTCATTGCTCGGGGTGCTCGTTGCTCAGTACGTTGGGTGCTCACTACTCAGGGTGCTGGGTGCTCAGTATTCAGGGTGCTGGGTCCTCAGTACTCATTGTGCTGGGTGCTCAGTACTCGGGTGCTGGGTGCTCAGTGCTCAGGTTGCTGGGTGCTCAGTGCTCGGGGTGCTGGGTGCTCAGTGCTCAGTACTCAGGTTGCTGGGTGCTCAGTGCTCGGGGTGCTGCGTGCTCAGTGCTCAGTACTCAGGGTCCTGGGTGCTCAGTACTCAGGGTGCTGTGTGCTCAGTGCTCAGGGTGCTGGGTGCTCAGTGCTCAGGGTGCTGGGTGCTCAGTGCTCAGGGTGCTGGGTGCTCAGTACTCAGGGTGCTGGGTGCTCAGTGCTCGGGGTGCTGGGTGCTCAGTGCTCAGGGTGCTGGGTGCTCAGTACTCAGGGTGTTGGGTGCTCAGTTCTCTGGGTGCTGTGTGCTCAGTACTCAGGTAGCTGGGTGCTCAGTACTCAGGGTGCTGGGTGCTCAGTACTCGGGTGCTGGGTGCTCAGTGCTCAGGGTGCTGGGTGCTCAGTGCTCGGGGTGCTGGGTGCTCAGTGCTCAGTACTCAGGGTGCTGGGTGCTCAGTACTCGGGGTGCTAGGTGCTCAGTGCTCAGTACTCAGGGTGCTGGGTGCTCAGTGCTCAGGGTGCTGGGTGTTCACTGCTCAGGGTGCTGGGTGCTCAGTGCTCAGGGTGCTGGGTACTCAGTGCTCAGGGTACTGGGTGCTCAGTACTCAGGGTGCTGGTTGCTCAGTGCTCAGGGTGCTGGGTGCTCAGTGCTCGGGGTGCTGGGTGCTCAGTGCTCGGGGTGCTGGGTGCTCAGTGCTCGGGGTGCTCGGTGCTCAGTACTCAGGGTGCTGGGTGCTCAGTGCTCGAGGTGCTCAGTACTCAGGGTGCTGTATGTTCAGTGTTCAGGGTGCTGGGTGCTCAGTACTCAGGGTGCTCGGTGCTTAGTACTCAGGGTGCTGGGTGCTCAGTACTCCGGGTGCTGGGTGCTCAGTGCTCGGTGTGCTCGGTGCTCAGTACTCAGTGCTCAGGGTGCTCAGTGCTCAGTGCTCAGGGTGCTGGGTGTTCAGTACTCAGGGTGCTGGGTGCTCTGTACTCAGGGGGCTGGGTGCTCAGTACTCGGGGTTCTCGGTGCTCAGTGCTCAGGGTGCTGGGTGCTCAGTACTCAGGGTGCTGAGTGCTCAGTCCTCAGGGTGCTCGGTGCTCATTGCTCAGGGTGCTGGGTACTCAGTGCTCAGGGTGCTCGGTGCTCAGTACTCGGGGTGCTGGGTGCTCATTCTCGGGGTGCTGGGTGCTCAGTGCTCAGGGTGCTGGGTGCTCAGTACTCAGGGTGCTGGGTGCTCAGTGCTCAGGTTGCTGGGTTCTCAGTACTCAGGCTGCTGGGTGCTCAGTGCTCAGGGTGCTGGGTGCTCAGTACTCAGGGTGCTGGGAGCTCAGTGCTCAGGGTGATCGGTGCTCAGTACTCAGGGTGCTCAGTACTCAGGGTACTGGGTGCTCAGTGCTCGGGGTGCTGGGAGCTCAGTAATCAGGGTGCTGGGTGCTCAGTGCTCGGGGTGCTGGGTGCTCAGTGCTCAGGGTGATCGGTGCTCAGTACTCAGGGTGCTGGGTGCTCAGTGCTCGGGGTGCTGGGTGTTCAGTCCACAGGGTGCTCAGTGATCAGGTTGCTGGGTGCTCAGTGCTCGGGGTGCTGGGTGTTCAGTGCTCGGGGTGCTGGGTGCTCAGTGCTCAGGGTGCTGGGTGCTCAGTGCTCAGTGCTCAGGGTGCTGGTTGCTCAGTACTCAGGGTGCTGGGTGCTCAGTACTCAGGGTGCTGGGTGCTCAGTGCTCAGGGTGCTGGGTGCTCAGTGCTCGCTGTGCTCGGTGCTCAGTACTCAAGGTGCTGGGTGCTCAGTGCTCAGGGTGCTGGGTGCTCAGTGCTCAGGGTGCTCAGTGCTCAGTGCTCAGGGTGCTGGGTGTTCAGTACTCAGGGTGCTGGGTGCTCAGTACTCAGGGTGCTGGGTGCTCAGTGCTCAGGGTGCTGGGTGCTCAGTGCTCGGGGTGATCGGTGCTCAGTACTCAGGGTGCTGGGTGCTCAGTGCTCGGGGTGCTCGGAGCTCAGTACTCAGGGTGCTGGGTGCTCAGTGCTCGGGGTGATCGGTGCTCAGTACTCAGGGTGCTGGGTGCTCAGTGCTCGGGGTGCTCGGTGCTCAGTACGTTGGGTGCTCACTACTCAGGGTGCTGGGTGCTCAGTGCTCAGGGTGCTGGGTGCTCAGTACTCCGGGTGCTGGGTGCTCAGTGCTCGGTGTGCTCGGTGCTCAGTACTCAGTGCTCAGGGTGCTCAGTGCTCAGTGCTCAGGGTGCTGGGTGTTCAGTACTCAGGGTGCTGGGTGCTCAGTACTCAGGGGGCTGGGTGCTCAGTACTCGGGGTGCTCGGTGCTCAGTGCTCAGGGTGCTGGGTGCTCAGTACTCAGGGTGCTGGGTGCTCAGTACTCAGGGTGCTGGGTGCTCATTGCTCAGGGTGCTGGGTACTCAGTGCTCAGGGTGCTCGGTGCTCAGTACTCGGGGTGCTGGGTGCTCATTCTCGGGGTGCTGGGTGCTCAGTGCTCAGGGTGCTGGGTGCTCAGTACTCAGGGTGCTGGGTGCTCAGTGCTCAGGTTGCTGGGTTCTCAGTACTCAGGGTGCTGGGTGCTCAGGGTGCTCGGTGCTCAGTACTCGGGGTGCTGGGTGCTCAGTGCTCAGGGTGCTGGGTGCTCAGTACTCAGGGTGTTTGGTGCTCAGTTCTCTGGGTGCTGTGTGCTCAGTACTCATGTAGCTGGGTGCTCAGTACTCAGGGTGCTGGGTGCTCAGTACTCGGGTGCTGGGTGCTCAGTGCTCAGGGTGCTGGGTGCTCAGTGCTCGGGGTGCTGGGTGCTCAGTGCTCAGTACTCAGGGTGCTGGGTGCTCAGTACTCGGGGTGCTAGGTGCTCAGTGCTCAGTACTCAGGGTGCTGGGTGCTCAGTGCTCAGGGTGCTGGGTGTTCACTGCTCAGGGTGCTGGGTGCTCAGTGCTCAGGGTGCTGGGTACTCAGTGCTCAGGGTACTGGGTGCTCAGTACTCAGGGTGCTGGGTGCTCAGTGCTCAGGGTGCTGGGTGCTCAGTGCTCGGGGTGCTGGGTGCTCAGTGCTCGGGGTGCTGGGTGCTCAGTGCTCGGGGTGCTCGGTGCTCAGTACTCAGGGTGCTGGGTGCTCAGTGCTCGAGGTGCTCAGTACTCAGGGTGCTGTATGTTCAGTGTTCAGGGTGCTGGGTGCTCAGTACTCAGGGTGCTCGGTGCTTAGTACTCAGGGTGCTGGGTGCTCAGTACTCCGGGTGCTGGGTGCTCAGTGCTCGGTGTGCTCGGTGCTCAGTACTCAGTGCTCAGGGTGCTCAGTGCTCAGTGCTCAGGGTGCTGGGTGTTCAGTACTCAGGGTGCTCGGTGCTCAGTGCTCAGGGTGCTGGGTGCTCAGTACTCAGGGTGCTGGGTGCTCAGTACTCAGGGTGCTGGGTGCTCATTTCTCAGGGTGCTGGGTACTCAGTGCTCAGGGTGCTCGGTGCTCAGTACTCGGGGTGCTGGGTGCTCATTCTCGGGGTGCTGGGTGCTCAGTGCTCAGGGTGCTGGGTGCTCAGTACTCAGGGTGCTGGGTGCTCAGTGCTCAGGTTGCTGGGTTCTCAGTACTCAGGCTGCTGGGTGCTCAGTGCTCAGGGTGCTGTGTGCTCAGTACTCAGGGTGCTGGGTGCTCAGTGCTCAGGGTGCTGGGTGCTCAGTACTCAGGGTGCTGGGAGCTCAGTGCTCAGGGTGATCGGTGCTCAGTACTCAGGGTGCTCAGTACTCAGGGTACTGGGTGCTCAGTGCTCGGGGTGCTGGGAGCTCAGTAATCAGGGTGCTGGGTGCTCAGTGCTCGGGGTGCTGGCTGCTCAGTGCTCAGGGTGATCGGTGCTCAGTACTCAGGGTGCTGGGTGCTCAGTGCTCGGGGTGCTGGGTGTTCAGTCCACAGGGTGCTCAGTGATCAGGTTGCTGGGTGCTCAGTGCTCGGGGTGCTGGGTGTTCAGTGCTCGGGGTGCTGGGTGCTCAGTGCTCAGGGTGCTGGGTGCTCAGTGCTCAGTGCTCAGGGTGCTGGTTGCTCAGTACTCAGGGTGCTGGGTGCTCAGTACTCAGGGTGCTGGGTGCTCAGTGCTCAGGGTGCTAGGTGCTCAGTACTCAAGGTGCTGGGTGATCAGTGCTCGGGGTGCTGGGTGCTCAGTGCTCAGGGTGCTGGGTGCTCAGTGCTCAGGGTGCTGGGTGCTCAGTACTCAGGGTGCTGGGTGCTCAGTGCTCGGGGTGCTCGGTGCTCAGTACTCAAGGTGCTGGGTGCTCAGTGCTCAGGGTGCTGGGTGCTCAGTGCTCAGGGTGCTCAGTGCTCAGTGCTCAGGGTGCTGGGTGTTCAGTACTCAGGGTGCTGGGTGCTCAGTACTCAGGGTGCTGGGTGCTCAGTGCTCAGGGTGCAGGGTGCTCAGTGCTCGGGGTGATCGGTGCTCAGTACTCAGGGTGCTGGGTGCTCAGTGCTCGGGGTGCTCGGAGATCAGTACTCAGGGTGCTGGGTGCTCAGTGCTCGGGGTGATCGGTGCTCAGTACTCAGGTTGCTGGGTGCTCAGTGCTCGGGGTGCTCGGTGCTCAGTACGTTGGGTGCTCAGTGCTCAGGGTGCTGGGTGCTCAGTGCTCGGGGTGATCGGTGCTCAGTACTCAGGGTGCTGGGTGCTCAGTACTCGGGGTGCTGGGTGCTCAGTACTCGGGTTGCTGGGTGCTCAGTACTCAGGGTGCTGGGTGCTCTGTACTCGGGAGCTGGGTGCTCAGTGCTCAGGGTGCTGGGTGCTCAGTGCTCGGTGTGCTGGGTGCTCAGTGCTCAGTACTCAGGGTGCTGGGTGCTCAGTGCTCAGTACTCAGGGTGCTGGGTGCTCAGTGCTCAGGGTGCTGTGTGCTCAGTGCTCAGGGTACTGGGTGCTCAGTGCTCAGGGTGCTGGGTACTCAGTGCTCAGGGTGCTGGGTGCTCAGTACTCAGGGTGCTGGGTGCTCAGTACTCAGGGTGCTGGGTGATCAGTGCTCGGGGTGCTGGGTGCTCAGTGCTCGGGGTGCTGGGTGCTCAGTGCTCGGGGTGCTCGGTGCTCAGTACTCAGGGTGCTGGGTGCTCAGTGCTCGAGGTGCTCAGTACTCAGGGTGCTGTATGTTCAGTGTTCAGGGTGCTGGGTGCTCAGTACTCAGGGTGCTCGGTGCTTAGTACTCAGGGTGCTGGGTGCTGAGTACTCCGGGTGCTGGGTGCTCAGTGCTCGGTGTGCTCGGTGCTCAGTACTCAGTGCTCAGGGTGCTCAGTGCTCAGTGCTCAGGGTGCTGGGTGTTCAGTACTCAGGGTGCTGGGTGCTCTGTACTCAGGGGGCTGGGTGCTCAGTACTCGGGGTGCTCGGTGCTCAGTGCTCAGGGTGCTGGGTGCTCAGTACTCAGGGTGCTGAGTGCTCAGTCCTCAGGGTGCTGGGTGCTCATTGCTCAGGGTGCTGGGTACTCAGTGCTCAGGGTGCTCGGTGCTCAGTACTCGGGGTGCTGGGTGCTCATTCTCGGGGTGCTGGGTGCTCAGTGCTCAGGGTGCTGGGTGCTCAGTGCTCAGGTTGCTGGGTTCTCAGTACTCAGGCTGCTGGGTGCTCAGTGCTCAGGGTGCTGTGTGCTCAGTACTCAGGGTGCTGGGTGCTCAGTGCTCAGGGTGCTGGGTGCTCAGTACTCAGGGTGCTGGGAGCTCAGTGCTCAGGGTGATCGGTGCTCAGTACTCAGGGTGCTCAGTACTCAGGGTACTGGGTGCTCAGTGCTCGGGGTGCTGGGAGCTCAGTAATCAGGGTGCTGGGTGCTCAGTGCTCGGGGTGCTGGGTGCTCAGTGCTCAGGGTGATCGGTGCTCAGTACTCAGGGTGCTGGGTGCTCAGTGCTCGGGGTGCTGGGTATTCAGTCCACAGGGTGCTCAGTGATCAGGTTGCTGGGTGCTCAGTGCTCGGGGTGCTGGGTGTTCAGTGCTCGGGGTGCTGGGTGCTCAGTGCTCAGGGTGCTGGGTGCTCAGTGCTCAGTGCTCAGGGTGCTGGTTGCTCAGTACTCAGGGTGCTGGGTGCTCAGTACTCAGGGTGCTGGGTGCTCAGTGCTCAGGGTGCTGGGTGCTCAGTGCTCGCTGTGCTCGGTGCTCAGTACTCAAGGTGCTGGGTGCTCAGTGCTCAGGGTGCTGGGTGCTCAGTGCTCAGGGTGCTCAGTGCTCAGTGCTCAGGGTGCTGGGTGTTCAGTACTCAGGGTGCTGGGTGCTCAGTACTCAGGGTGCTGGGTGCTCAGTGCTCTGGGTGCTGGGTGCTCAGTACGTTGGGTGCTCACTACTCAGGGTGCTGGGTGCTCAGTGCTCAGGGTGCTGGGTGCTCAGTACTCAGTGCTCAGGGTGCTCAGTGCTCAGTGCTCAGGGTGCTGGGTGTTCAGTACTCAGGGTGCTGGGTGCTCAGTACTCAGGGGGCTGGGTGCTCAGTACTCGGGGTGCTCGGTGCTCAGTGCTCAGGGTGCTGGGTGCTCAGAACTCAGGGTGCTGGGTGCTCAGTACTCAGGGTGCTGGGTGCTCATTGCTCAGGGTGCTGGGTACTCAGTGCTCAGGGTGCTCGGTGCTCAGTACTCGGGGTGCTGGGTGCTCATTCTCGGGGTGCTGGGTGCTCAGTGCTCAGGGTGCTGGGTGCTCAGTACTCAGGGTGCTGGGTGCTCAGTGCTCAGGTTGCTGGGTTCTCAGTACTCAGGGTGCTGGGTGCTCAGGGTGCTCGGTGCTCAGTACTCGGGGTGCTGGGTGCTCAGTGCTCAGGGTGCTGGGTGCTCAGTACTCAGGGTGTTTGGTGCTCAGTTCTCTGGGTGCTGTGTGCTCAGTACTCATGTAGCTGGGTGCTCAGTACTCAGGGTGCTGGGTGCTCAGTACTCGGGTGCTGGGTGCTCAGTGCTCAGGGTGCTGGGTGCTCAGTGCTCGGGGTGCTGGGTGCTCAGTGCTCAGTACTCAGGGTGCTGGGTGCTCAGTACTCGGGGTGCTAGGTGCTCAGTGCTCAGTACTCAGGGTGCTGGGTGCTCAGTGCTCAGGGTGCTGGGTGTTCACTGCTCAGGGTGCTGGGTGCTCAGTGCTCAGGGTGCTGGGTACTCAGTGCTCAGGGTACTGGGTGCTCAGTACTCAGGGTGCTGGGTGCTCAGTGCTCAGGGTGCTGGGTGCTCAGTGCTCGGGGTGCTGGGTGCTCAGTGCTCGGGGTGCTGGGTGCTCAGTGCTCGGGGTGCTCGGTGCTCAGTACTCAGGGTGCTGGGTGCTCAGTGCTCGAGGTGCTCAGTACTCAGGGTGCTGTATGTTCAGTGTTCAGGGTGCTGGGTGCTCAGTACTCAGGGTGCTCGGTGCTTAGTACTCAGGGTGCTGGGTGCTCAGTACTCCGGGTGCTGGGTGCTCAGTGCTCGGTGTGCTCGGTGCTCAGTACTCAGTGCTCAGGGTGCTCAGTGCTCAGTGCTCAGGGTGCTGGGTGTTCAGTACTCAGGGTGCTCGGTGCTCAGTGCTCAGGGTGCTGGGTGCTCAGTACTCAGGGTGCTGGGTGCTCAGTACTCAGGGTGCTGGGTGCTCATTTCTCAGGGTGCTGGGTACTCAGTGCTCAGGGTGCTCGGTGCTCAGTACTCGGGGTGCTGGGTGCTCATTCTCGGGGTGCTGGGTGCTCAGTGCTCAGGGTGCTGGGTGCTCAGTACTCAGGGTGCTGGGTGCTCAGTGCTCAGGTTGCTGGGTTCTCAGTACTCAGGCTGCTGGGTGCTCAGTGCTCAGGGTGCTGGGTGCTCAGTGCTCGCTGTGCTCGGTGCTCAGTACTCAAGGTGCTGGGTGCTCAGTGCTCAGTGTGCTGGGTGCTCAGTGCTCAGGGTGCTCAGTGCTCAGTGCTCAGGGTGCTGGGTGTTCAGTACTCAGGGTGCTGGGTGCTCAGTACTCAGGGTGCTGGGTGCTCAGTGCTCAGGGTGCTGGGTGCTCAGTACGTTGGGTGCTCACTACTCAGGGTGCTGGGTGCTCAGTGCTCAGGGTGCTGGGTGCTCAGTACTCAGTGCTCAGGGTGCTCAGTGCTCAGTGCTCAGGGTGCTGGGTGTTCAGTACTCAGGGTGCTGGGTGCTCAGTACTCAGGGGGCTGGGTGCTCAGTACTCGGGGTGCTCGGTGCTCAGTGCTCAGGGTGCTGGGTGCTCAGTACTCAGGGTGCTGGGTGCTCAGTACTCAGGGTGCTGGGTGCTCATTGCTCAGGGTGCTGGGTACTCAGTGCTCAGGGTGCTCGGTGCTCAGTACTCGGGGTGCTGGGTGCTCATTCTCGGGGTGCTGGGTGCTCAGTGCTCAGGGTGCTGGGTGCTCAGTACTCAGGGTGCTGGGTGCTCAGTGCTCAGGTTGCTGGGTTCTCAGTACTCAGGGTGCTGGGTGCTCTGGGTGCTCGGTGCTCAGTACTCGGGGTGCTGGGTGCTCAGTGCTCAGGGTGCTGGGTGCTCAGTACTCAGGGTGTTTGGTGCTCAGTTCTCTGGGTGCTGTGTGCTCAGTACTCATGTAGCTGGGTGCTCAGTACTCAGGGTGCTGGGTGCTCAGTACTCGGGTGCTGGGTGCTCAGTGCTCAGGGTGCTGGGTGCTCAGTGCTCGGGGTGCTGGGTGCTCAGTGCTCAGTACTCAGGGTGCTGGGTGCTCAGTACTCGGGGTGCTAGGTGCTCAGTGCTCAGTACTCAGGGTGCTGGGTGCTCAGTGCTCAGGGTGCTGGGTGTTCACTGCTCAGGGTGCTGGGTGCTCAGTGCTCAGGGTGCTGGGTACTCAGTGCTCAGGGTACTGGGTGCTCAGTACTCAGGGTGCTGGGTGCTCAGTGCTCAGGGTGCTGGGTGCTCAGTGCTCGGGGTGCTGGGTGCTCAGTGCTCGGGGTGCTGGGTGCTCAGTGCTCGGGGTGCTCGGTGCTCAGTACTCAGGGTGCTGGGTGCTCAGTGCTCGAGGTGCTCAGTACTCAGGGTGCTGTATGTTCAGTGTTCAGGGTGCTGGGTGCTCAGTACTCAGGGTGCTCGGTGCTTAGTACTCAGGGTGCTGGGTGCTCAGTACTCCGGGTGCTGGGTGCTCAGTGCTCGGTGTGCTCGGTGCTCAGTACTCAGTGCTCAGGGTGCTCAGTGCTCAGTGCTCAGGGTGCTGGGTGTTCAGTACTCAGGGTGCTCGGTGCTCAGTGCTCAGGGTGCTGGGTGCTCAGTACTCAGGGTGCTGGGTGCTCAGTACTCAGGGTGCTGGGTGCTCATTTCTCAGGGTGCTGGGTACTCAGTGCTCAGGGTGCTCGGTGCTCAGTACTCGGGGTGCTGGGTGCTCATTCTCGGGGTGCTGGGTGCTCAGTGCTCAGGGTGCTGGGTGCTCAGTACTCAGGGTGCTGGGTGCTCAGTGCTCAGGTTGCTGGGTTCTCAGTACTCAGGCTGCTGGGTGCTCAGTGCTCAGGGTGCTGTGTGCTCAGTACTCAGGGTGCTGGGTGCTCAGTGCTCAGGGTGCTGGGTGCTCAGTACTCAGGGTGCTGGGAGCTCAGTGCTCAGGGTGATCGGTGCTCAGTACTCAGGGTGCTCAGTACTCAGGGTACTGGGTGCTCAGTGCTCGGGGTGCTGGGAGCTCAGTAATCAGGGTGCTGGGTGTTCAGTGCTCGGGGTGCTGGCTGCTCAGTGCTCAGGGTGATCGGTGCTCAGTACTCAGGGTGCTGGGTGCTCAGTGCTCGGGGTGCTGGGTGTTCAGTCCACAGGGTGCTCAGTGATCAGGTTGCTGGGTGCTCAGTGCTCGGGGTGCTGGGTGTTCAGTGCTCGGGTTGCTGGGTGCTCAGTGCTCAGGGTGCTGGGTGCTCAGTGCTCAGTGCTCAGGGTGCTGGTTGCTCAGTACTCAGGGTGCTGGGTGCTCAGTACTCAGGGTGCTGGGTGCTCAGTGCTCAGGGTGCTAGGTGCTCAGTACTCAAGGTGCTGGGTGATCAGTGCTCGGGGTGCTGGGTGCTCAGTGCTCAGGGTGCTGGGTGCTCAGTGCTCAGGGTGCTGGGTGCTCAGTACTCAGGGTGCTGGGTGCTCAGTGCTCGGGGTGCTCGGTGCTCAGTACTCAAGGTGCTGGGTGCTCAGTGCTCAGGGTGCTGGGTGCTCAGTGCTCAGGGTGCTCAGTGCTCAGTGCTCAGGGTGCTGGGTGTTCAGTACTCAGGGTGCTGGGTGCTCAGTACTCAGGGTGCTGGGTGCTCAGTGCTCAGGGTGCTGGGTGCTCAGTGCTCGGGGTGATCGGTGCTCAGTACTCAGGGTGCTGGGTGCTCAGTGCTCGGGGTGCTCGGAGCTCAGTACTCAGGGTGCTGGGTGCTCAGTGCTCGGGGTGATCGGTGCTCAGTACTCAGGTTGCTGGGTGCTCAGTGCTCGGGGTGCTCGGTGCTCAGTACGTTGGGTGCTCAGTGCTCAGGGTGCTGGGTGCTCAGTGCTCGGGGTGATCGGTGCTCAGTACTCAGGGTGCTGGGTGCTCAGTACTCGGGGTGCTGGGTGCTCAGTACTAGGGTTGCTGGGTGCTCAGTACTCAGGGTGCTGGGTGCTCTGTACTCGGGAGCTGGGTGCTCAGTGCTCAGGGTGCTGGGTGCTCAGTGCTCGGTGTGCTGGGTGCTCAGTGCTCAGTACTCAGGGTGCTGGGTGCTCAGTGCTCAGTACTCAGGGTGCTGGGTGCTCAGTGCTCAGGGTGCTGTGTGCTCAGTGCTCAGGGTACTGGGTGCTCAGTGCTCAGGGTGCTGGGTACTCAGTGCTCAGGGTGCTGGGTGCTCAGTACTCAGGGTGCTGGGTGCTCAGTACTCAGGGTGCTGGGTGATCAGTGCTCGGGGTGCTGGGTGCTCAGTGCTCGGGGTGCTGGGTGCTCAGTGCTCGGGGTGCTCGGTGCTCAGTACTCAGGGTGCTGGGTGCTCAGTGCTCGAGGTGCTCAGTACTCAGGGTGCTGTATGTTCAGTGTTCAGGGTGCTGGGTGCTCAGTACTCAGGGTGCTCGGTGCTTAGTACTCAGGGTGCTGGGTGCTCAGTACTCCGGGTGCTGGGTGCTCAGTGCTCGGTGTGCTCGGTGCTCAGTACTCAGTGCTCAGGGTGCTCAGTGCTCAGTGCTCAGGGTGCTGGGTG
Organism: Microtus oregoni; assembly: GCF_018167655.1. NCBI lineage: Eukaryota > Metazoa > Chordata > Mammalia > Rodentia > Cricetidae > Microtus > Microtus oregoni. Next base: position 111,095 of record NW_024543883.1, read on the forward strand.
TTCAGTACTCAGGGTGCTGGGTGCTCTGTACTCAGGGGGCTGGGTGCTCAGTACTCGGGGTGCTCGGTGCTCAGTGCTCAGGGTGCTGGGTGCTCAGTACTCAGGGTGCTGAGTGCTCAGTCCTCAGGGTGCTGGGTGCTCATTGCTCAGGGTGCTGGGTACTCAGTGCTCAGGGTGCTCGGTGCTCAGTACTCGGGGTGCTGGGTGCTCATTCTCGGGGTGCTGGGTGCTCAGTGCTCAGGGTGCTGGGTGCTCAGTGCTCAGGTTGCTGGGTTCTCAGTACTCAGGCTGCTGGGTGCTCAGTGCTCAGGGTGCTGTGTGCTCAGTACTCAGGGTGCTGGGTGCTCAGTGCTCAGGGTGCTGGGTGCTCAGTACTCAGGGTGCTGGGAGCTCAGTGCTCAGGGTGATCGGTGCTCAGTACTCAGGGTGCTCAGTACTCAGGGTACTGGGTGCTCAGTGCTCGGGGTGCTGGGAGCTCAGTAATCAGGGTGCTGGGTGCTCAGTGCTCGGGGTGCTGGGTGCTCAGTGCTCAGGGTGATCGGTGCTCAGTACTCAGGGTGCTGGGTGCTCAGTGCTCGGGGTGCTGGGTGTTCAGTCCACAGGGTGCTCAGTGATCAGGTTGCTGGGTGCTCAGTGCTCGGGGTTCTGGGTGTTCAGTGCTCGGGGTGCTGGGTGCTCAGTGCTCAGGGTGCTGGGTGCTCAGCGCTCAGTGCTCAGGGTGCTGGTTGCTCAGTACTCAGGGTGCTGGGTGCTCAGTACTCAGGGTGCTGGGTGCTCAGTGCTCAGGGTGCTGGGTGCTCAGTGCTCGCTGTGCTCGGTGCTCAGTACTCAAGGTGCTGGGTGCTCAGTGCTCAGGGTGCTGGGTGCTCAGTGCTCAGGGTGCTCAGTGCTCAGTGCTCAGGGTGCTGGGTGTTCAGTACTCAGGGTGCTGGGTGCTCAGTACTCAGGGTGCTGGGTGCTCAGTGCTCAGGGTGCTGGGTGCTCAGTGCTCGGGGTGATCGGTGCTCAGTACTCAGGGTGCTGGGTGCTCAGTGCTCGGGGTGCTCGGAGCTCAGTACTCAGGGTGCTGGGTGCTCAGTGCTCGGGGTGATCGGTGCTCAGTACTCAGGGTGCTGGGTGCTCAGTGCTCGGGGTGCTCGGTGCTCAGTACGTTGGGTGCTCACTACTCAGGGTGCTGGGTGCTCAGTGCTCAGGGTGCTGGGTGCTCAGTACTCCGGGTGCTGGGTGCTCAGTGCTCGGTGTGCTCGGTGCTCAGTACTCAGTGCTCAGGGTGCTCAGTGCTCAGTGCTCAGGGTGCTGGGTGTTCAGTACTCAGGGTGCTGGGTGCTCAGTACTCAGGGGGCTGGGTGCTCAGTACTCGGGGTGCTCGGTGCTCAGTGCTCAGGGTGCTGGGTGCTCAGTACTCAGGGTGCTGGGTGCTCAGTACTCAGGGTGCTGGGTGCTCATTGCTCAGGGTGCTGGGTACTCAGTGCTCAGGGTGCTCGGTGCTCAGTACTCGGGGTGCTGGGTGCTCATTCTCGGGGTGCTGGGTGCTCAGTGCTCAGGGTGCTGGGTGCTCAGTACTCAGGGTGCTGGGTGCTCAGTGCTCAGGTTGCTGGGTTCTCAGTACTCAGGCTGCTGGGTGCTCAGTGCTCAGGGTGCTGTGTGCTCAGTACTCAGGGTGCTGGGTGCTCAGTGCTCAGGGTGCTGGGTGCTCAGTACTCAGGGTGCTGGGAGCTCAGTGCTCAGGGTGATCGGTGCTCAGTACTCAGGGTGCTCAGTACTCAGGGTACTGGGTGCTCAGTGCTCGGGGTGCTGGGAGCTCAGTAATCAGGGTGCTGGGTGCTCAGTGCTCGGGGTGCTGGGTGCTCAGTGCTCAGGGTGATCGGTGCTCAGTACTCAGGGTGCTGGGTGCTCAGTGCTCGGGGTGCTGGGTGTTCAGTCCACAGGGTGCTCAGTGATCAGGTTGCTGGGTGCTCAGTGCTCGGGGTGCTGGGTGTTCAGTGCTCAGGGTGCTGGGTGCTCAGTGCTCAGGGTGCTGGGTGCTCAGTGCTCAGTGCTCAGGGTGCTGGTTGCTCAGTACTCAGGGTGCTGGGTGCTCAGTACTCAGGGTGCTGGGTGCTCAGTGCTCAGGGTGTTAGGTGCTCAGTACTCAAGGTGCTGGGTGATCAGTGCTCGGGGTGCTGGGTGCTCAGTGCTCAGGGTGCTGGGTGCTCAGTGCTCAGGGTGCTGGGTGCTCAGTACTCAGGGTGCTGGGTGCTCAGTGCTCGGGGTGCTCGGTGCTCAGTACTCAAGGTGCTGGGTGCTCAGTGCTCAGGGTGCTGGGTGCTCAGTGCTCAGGGTGCTCAGTGCTCAGTGCTCAGGGTGCTGGGTGTTCAGTACTCAGGGTGCTGGGTGCTCAGTACTCAGGGTGCTGGGTGCTCAGTGCTCAGGGTGCTGGGTGCTCAGTGCTCGGGGTGATCGGTGCTCAGTACTCAGGGTGCTGGGTGCTCAGTGCTCGGGGTGCTCGGAGCTCAGTACTCAGGGTGCTGGGTGCTCAGTGCTCGGGGTGATCGGTGCTCAGTACTCAGGGTGCTGGGTGCTCAGTGCTCGGGGTGCTCGGTGCTCAGTACGTTGGGTGCTCACTACTCAGGGTGCTGGGTGCTCAGTGCTCAGGGTGCTGGGTGCTCAGTGCTCAGGGTGCTGGGTGCTCAGTGCTCAGGGTGCTGGGTGCTCAGTACTCAGGGTGCTGGGTGCTCAGTGCTCGGGGTGCTGGGTGCTCAGTGCTCGGGGTGCTGAGTGCTCAGTACTCAGGGTGCTGGGTGCTCAGTACTCGGGCTGCTGGGTGCTCAGTACTCGGGTTGCTGGGTGCTCAGTACTCAGGGTGCTGGGTGCTCTGTACTCGGGAGCTGGGTGCTCAGTGCTCAGGGTGCTGGGTGCTCAGTGCTCGGTGTGCTGGGTGCTCAGTGCTCAGTACTCAGGGTGCTGGGTGCTCAGTGCTCAGTACTCAGGGTGCTGGTTGCTCAGTGCTCAGGGTGCTGTGTGCTCAGTGCTCAGGGTACTGGGTGCTCAGTGCTCAGGGTGCTGGGTACTCAGTGCTCAGGGTGCTGGGTGCTCAGTACTCAGGGTGCTGGGTGCTCAGTACTCAGGGTGCTGGGTGCTCAGTGCTCGGGGTGCTGGGTGCTCAGTGCTCGGGGTGCTGGGTGCTCAGTGCTCGGGGTGCTCGGTGCTCAGTACTCAGGGTGCTGGGTGCTCAGTGCTCGAGGTGCTCAGTACTCAGGGTGCTGTATGTTCAGTGTTCAGGCTGCTGGGTGCTCAGTACTCAGGGTGCTCGGTGCTTAGTACTCAGGGTGCTAGGTGCTCAGTACTCCGGGTGCTGGGTGCTCAGTGCTCGGTGTGCTCGGTGCTCAGTACTCAGTGCTCAGGGTGCTCAGTGCTCAGTGCTCAGGGTGCTGGGTGTTCAGTACTCAGGGTGCTGGGTGCTATGTACTCAGGGGGCTGGGTGCTCAGGACTCGGGGTGCTCGGTGCTCAGTGCTCAGGGTGCTGGGTGCTCAGTACTCAGGGTGCTGAGTGCTCAGTCCTCAGGGTGCTGGGTGCTCATTGCTCAGGGTGCTGGGTACTCAGTGCTCAGGGTGCTCGGTGCTCAGTACTCGGGGTGCTGGGTGCTCATTCTCGGGGTGCTGGGTGCTCAGTGCTCAGGGTGCTGGGTGCTCAGTACTCAGGGTGCTGGGTGCTCAGTGCTCAGGTTGCTGGGTTCTCAGTACTCAGGCTGCTGGGTGCTCAGTGCTCAGGGTGCTGTGTGCTCAGTACTCAGGGTGCTGGGTGCTCAGTGCTCAGGGTGCTGGGTGCTCAGTACTCAGGGTGCTGGGAGCTCAGTGCTCAGGGTGATCGGTGCTCAGTACTCAGGGTGCTCAGTACTCAGGGTACTGGGTGCTCAGTGCTCGGGGTGCTGGGAGCTCAGTAATCAGGGTGCTGGGTGCTCAGTGCTCGGGGTGCTGGGTGCTCAGTGCTCAGGGTGATCGGTGCTCAGTACTCAGGGTGCTGGGTGCTCAGTGCTCGGGGTGCTGGGTGTTCAGTCCACAGGGTGCTCAGTGATCAGGTTGCTGAGTGCTCAGTGCTCGGGGTGCTGGGTGTTCAGTGCTCGGGGTGCTGGGTGCTCAGTGCTCAGGGTGCTGGGTGCTCAGTGCTCAGTGCTCAGGGTGCTGGTTGCTCAGTACTCAGGGTGCTGGGTGCTCAGTACTCAGGGTGCTGGGTGCTCAGTGCTCAGGGTGCTGGGTGCTCAGTGCTCGCTGTGCTCGGTGCTCAGTACTCAAGGTGCTGGGTGCTCAGTGCTCAGGGTGCTGGGTGCTCAGTGCTCAGGGTGCTCAGTGCTCAGTGCTCAGGGTGCTGGGTGTTCAGTACTCAGGGTGCTGGGTGCTCAGTACTCAGGGTGCTGGGTGCTCAGTGCTCAGGGTGCTGGGTGCTCAGTGCTCGGGGTGATCGGTGCTCAGAACTCAGGGTGCTGGGTGCTCAGTGCTCGGGGTGCTCGGAGCTCAGTACTCAGGGTGCTGGGTGCTCAGTGCTCGGGGTGATCGGTGCTCAGTACTCAGGGTGCTGGGTGCTCAGTGCTCGGGGTGCTCGGTGCTCAGTACGTTGGGTGCTCACTACTCAGGGTGCTGGGTGCTCAGTGCTCAGGGTGCTGGGTGCTCAGTACTCCGGGTGCTGGGTGCTCAGTGCTCGGTGTGCTCGGTGCTCAGTACTCAGTGCTCAGGGTGCTCAGTGCTCAGTGCTCAGGGTGCTGGGTGTTCAATACTCAGGGTGCTGGGTGCTCAGTACTCAGGGGGCTGGGTGCTCAGTACTCGGGGTGCTCGGTGCTCAGTGCTCAGGGTGCTGGGTGCTCAGTACTCAGGGTGCTGGGTGCTCAGTACTCAGGGTGCTGGGTGCTCATTGCTCAGGGTGCTGGGTACTCAGTGCTCAGGGTGCTCGGTGCTCAGTACTCGGGGTGCTGGGTGCTCATTCTCGGGGTGCTGGGTGCTCAGTGCTCAGGGTGCTGGGTGCTCAGTACTCAGGGTGCTGGGTGCTCAGTGCTCAGGTTGCTGGGTTCTCAGTACTCAGGGTGCTGGGTGCTCAGGGTGCTCGGTGCTCAGTACTCGGGGTGCTGGGTGCTCAGTGCTCAGGGTGCTGGGTGCTCAGTACTCAGGGTGTTTGGTGCTCAGTTCTCTGGGTGCTGTGTGCTCAGTACTCATGTAGCTGGGTGCTCAGTACTCAGGGTGCTGGGTGCTCAGTACTCGGGTGCTGGGTGCTCAGTGCTCAGGGTGCTGGGTGCTCAGTGCTCGGGGTGCTGGGTGCTCAGTGCTCAGTACTCAGGGTGCTGGGTGCTCAGTACTCGGGGTGCTAGGTGCTCAGTGCTCAGTACTCAGGGTGCTGGGTGCTCAGTGTTCAGGGTGCTGGGTGTTCACTGCTCAGGGTGCTGGGTGCTCAGTGCTCAGGGTGCTGGGTACTCAGTGCTCAGGGTACTGGGTACTCAGTACTCAGGGTGCTGGGTGCTCAGTGCTCAGGGTGCTGGGTGCTCAGTGCTCGGGGTGCTGGGTGCTCAGTGCTCGGGGTGCTGGGTGCTCAGTGCTCGGGGTGCTTGGTGCTCAGTACTCAGGGTGCTGGGTGCTCAGTGCTCGAGGTGCTCAGTACTCAGGGTGCTGTATGTTCAGTGTTCAGGGTGCTGGGTGCTCAGTACTCAGGGTGCTCGGTGCTTAGTACTCAGGGTGCTGGGTGCTCAGTACTCCGGGTGCTGGGTGCTCAGTGCTCGGTGTGCTCGGTGCTCAGTACTCAGTGCTCAGGGTGCTCAGTGCTCAGTGCTCAGGGTGCTGGGTGTTCAGTACTCAGGGTGCTCGGTGCTCAGTGCTCAGGGTGCTGGGTGCTCAGTACTCAGGGTGCTGGGTGCTCAGTACTCAGGGTGCTGGGTGCTCATTGCTCAGGGTGCTGGGTACTCAGTGCTCAGGGTGCTCGGTGCTCAGTACTCGGGGTGCTGGGTGCTCATTCTCGGGGTGCTGGGTGCTCAGTGCTCAGGGTGCTGGGTGCTCAGTACTCAGGGTGCTGGGTGCTCAGTGCTCAGGTTGCTGGGTTCTCAGTACTCAGGCTGCTGGGTGCTCAGTGCTCAGGGTGCTGTGTGCTCAGTACTCAGGGTGCTGGGTGCTCAGTGCTCAGGGTGCTGGGTGCTCAGTACTCAGGGTGCTGGGAGCTCAGTGCTCAGGGTGATCGGTGCTCAGTACTCAGGGTGCTCAGTACTCAGGGTACTGGGTGCTCAGTGCTCGGGGTGCTGGGAGCTCAGTAATCAGGGTGCTGGGTGCTCAGTGCTCGGGGTGCTGGGTGCTCAGTGCTCAGGGTGATCGGTGCTCAGTACTCAGGGTGCTGGGTGCTCAGTGCTCGGGGTGCTGGGTGTTCAGTCCACAGGGTGCTCAGTGATCAGGTTGCTGGGTGCTCAGTGCTCGGGGTGCTGGGTGTTCAGTGCTCGGGGTGCTGGGTGCTCAGTGCTCAGGGTGCTGGGTGCTCAGTGCTCAGTGCTCAGGGTGCTGGTTGCTCAGTACTCAGGGTGCTGGGTGCTCAGTACTCAGGGTGCTGGGTGCTCAGTGCTCAGGGTGCTAGGTGCTCAGTACTCAAGGTGCTGGGTGATCAGTGCTCAGGGTGCTGGGTGCTCAGTGCTCAGGGTGCTGGGTGCTCAGTGCTCAGGGTGCTGGGTGCTCAGTACTCAGGGTGCTGGGTGCTCAGTGCTCGGGGTGCTCGGTGCTCAGTACTCAAGGTGCTGGGTGCTCAGTGCTCAGGGTGCTGGGTGCTCAGTGCTCAGGGTGCTCAGTGCTCAGTGCTCAGGGTGCTGGGTGTTCAGTACTCAGGGTGCTGGGTGCTCAGTACTCAGGGTGCTGGGTGCTCAGTGCTCAGGGTGCTGGGTGCTCAGTGCTCGGGGTGATCGGTGCTCAGTACTCAGGGTGCTGGGTGCTCAGTGCTCGGGGTGCTCGGAGCTCAGTACTCAGGGTGCTGGGTGCTCAGTGCTCGGGGTGATCGGTGCTCAGTACTCAGGGTGCTGGGTGCTCAGTGCTCGGGGTGCTCGGTGCTCAGTACTCGGGGTGCTGGGTGCTCATTCTCGGGGTGCTGGGTGCTCAGTGCTCAGGGTGCTGGTTGCTCAGTACTCAGGGTGCTGGGTGCTCAGTGCTCAGGTTGCTGGGTTCTCAGTACTCAGGGTGCTGGGTGCTCAGGGTGCTCGGTGCTCAGTACTCGGGGTGCTGGGTGCTCAGTGCTCAGGGTGCTGGGTGCTCAGTACTCAGGGTGTTTGGTGCTCAGTTCTCTGGGTGCTGTGTGCTCAGTACTCATGTAGCTGGGTGCTCAGTACTCAGGGTGCTGGGTGCTCAGTACTCGGGTGCTGGGTGCTCAGTGCTCAGGGTGCTGGGTGCTCAGTGCTCGGGGTGCTGGGTGCTCAGTGCTCAGTACTCAGGGTGCTGGGTGCTCAGTACTCGGGGTGCTAGGTGCTCAGTGCTCAGTACTCAGGGTGCTGGGTGCTCAGTGTTCAGGGTGCTGGGTGTTCACTGCTCAGGGTGCTGGGTGCTCAGTGCTCAGGGTGCTGGGTACTCAGTGCTCAGGGTACTGGGTACTCAGTACTCAGGGTGCTGGGTGCTCAGTGCTCAGGGTGCTGGGTGCTCAGTGCTCGGGGTGCTGGGTGCTCAGTGCTCGGGGTGCTGGGTGCTCAGTGCTCGGGGTGCTTGGTGCTCAGTACTCAGGGTGCTGGGTGCTCAGTGCTCGAGGTGCTCAGTACTCAGGGTGCTGTATGTTCAGTGTTCAGGGTGCTGGGTGCTCAGTACTCAGGGTGCTCGGTGCTTAGTACTCAGGGTGCTGGGTGCTCAGTACTCCGGGTGCTGGGTGCTCAGTGCTCGGTGTGCTCGGTGCTCAGTACTCAGTGCTCAGGGTGCTCAGTGCTCAGTGCTCAGGGTGCTGGGTGTTCAGTACTCAGGGTGCTCGGTGCTCAGTGCTCAGGGTGCTGGGTGCTCAGTACTCAGGGTGCTGGGTGCTCAGTACTCAGGGTGCTGGGTGCTCATTGCTCAGGGTGCTGGGTACTCAGTGCTCAGGGTGCTCGGTGCTCAGTACTCGGGGTGCTGGGTGCTCATTCTCGGGGTGCTGGGTGCTCAGTGCTCAGGGTGCTGGGTGCTCAGTACTCAGGGTGCTGGGTGCTCAGTGCTCAGGTTGCTGGGTTCTCAGTACTCAGGCTGCTGGGTGCTCAGTGCTCAGGGTGCTGTGTGCTCAGTACTCAGGGTGCTGGGTGCTCAGTGCTCAGGGTGCTGGGTGCTCAGTACTCAGGGTGCTGGGAGCTCAGTGCTCAGGGTGATCGGTGCTCAGTACTCAGGGTGCTCAGTACTCAGGGTACTGGGTGCTCAGTGCTCGGGGTGCTGGGAGCTCAGTAATCAGGGTGCTGGGTGCTCAGTGCTCGGGGTGCTGGGTGCTCAGTGCTCAGGGTGATCGGTGCTCAGTACTCAGGGTGCTGGGTGCTCAGTGCTCGGGGTGCTGGGTGTTCAGTCCACAGGGTGCTCAGTGATCAGGTTGCTGGGTGCTCAGTGCTCGGGGTGCTGGGTGTTCAGTGCTCGGGGTGCTGGGTGCTCAGTGCTCAGGGTGCTGGGTGCTCAGTGCTCAGTGCTCAGGGTGCTGGTTGCTCAGTACTCAGGGTGCTGGGTGCTCAGTACTCAGGGTGCTGGGTGCTCAGTGCTCAGGGTGCTAGGTGCTCAGTACTCAAGGTGCTGGGTGATCAGTGCTCAGGGTGCTGGGTGCTCAGTGCTCAGGGTGCTGGGTGCTCAGTGCTCAGGGTGCTGGGTGCTCAGTACTCAGGGTGCTGGGTGCTCAGTGCTCGGGGTGCTCGGTGCTCAGTACTCAAGGTGCTGGGTGCTCAGTGCTCAGGGTGCTGGGTGCTCAGTGCTCAGGGTGCTCAGTGCTCAGTGCTCAGGGTGCTGGGTGTTCAGTACTCAGGGTGCTGGGTGCTCAGTACTCAGGGTGCTGGGTGCTCAGTGCTCAGGGTGCTGGGTGCTCAGTGCTCGGGGTGATCGGTGCTCAGTACTCAGGGTGCTGGGTGCTCAGGGCTCGGGGTGCTCGGAGCTCAGTACTCAGGGTGCTGGGTGCTCAGTGCTCGGGGTGATCGGTGCTCAGTACTCAGGGTGCTGGGTGCTCAGTGCTCGGGGTGCTCGGTGCTCAGTACGTTGGGTGCTCACTACTCAGGGTGCTGGGTGCTCAGTGCTCAGGGTGCTGGGTGCTCAGTGCTCAGGGTGCTGGGTGCTCAGTGCTCAGGGTGCTGGGTGCTCAGTACTCAGGGTGCTGGGTGCTCAGTGCTCGGGGTGCTGGGTGCTCAGTGCTCGGGGTGCTGAGTGCTCAGTACTCAGGGTGCTGGGTGCTCAGTACTCGGGGTGCTGGGTGCTCAGTACTCGGGTTGCTGGGTGCTCAGTACTCAGGGTGCTGGGTGCTCTGTACTCGGGAGCTGGGTGCTCAGTGCTCAGGGTGCTGGGTGCTCAGTGCTCGGTGTGCTGGGTGCTCAGTGCTCAGTACTCAGGGTGCTGGGTGCTCAGTGCTCAGTACTCAGGGTGCTGGGTGCTCAGTGCTCAGGGTGCTGTGTGCTCAGTGCTCAGGGTACTGGGTGCTCAGTGCTCAGGGTGCTGGGTACTCAGTGCTCAGGGTGCTGGGTGCTCAGTACTCAGGGTGCTGGGTGCTCAGTACTCAGGGTGCTGGGTGCTCAGTGCTCGGGGTGCTGGGTGCTCAGTGCTCGGGGTGCTGGGTGCTCAGTGCTCGGGGTGCTCGGTGCTCAGTACTCAGGGTGCTGGGTGCTCAGTGCTCGAGGTGCTCAGTACTCAGGGTGCTGTGTGTTCAGTGCTCAGGGTGCTGTGTGCTCAGTGCTCAGGGTGCTGGGTGCTCAGTGCTCAGGGTGCTGGGTACTCAGTGCTCAGGGTGCTGGGTGCTCAGTACTCAGGGTGCTGTGTGCTCAGTACTCAGGGTGCTGGGTGCTCAGTGCTCGGGGTGCTCGGTGCTCAGTGCTCAAGGTGCTGGGTGCTCAGTACTCAGGGTGCTCAATGCTCAGGGTGCTGGGTGCTCAGTACTCAGGGTGCTGGGTGCTCAGTGCTCAGGGTGCTCGGTGCTCAGTACGTTGGGTGCTCAGTACTCAGGGTGCTGGGGGCTCAGGGCTCAGGGTGCTGGGTGCTCAGTGCTCAGGGTGCTGGGTGCTCAGTACTCAGGGTGCTGGGTGCTCGGTGCTCAGTATGCTGGGTGCTCAGTACTCAGGGTGCTGGGTGCTCAGTGCTCGTGGTGCTCGGTGCTCAGTACGCTAGGTGCTCAGTACTCAGTGTGCTGGGTGCTCAGTACTCAGGGTGCAGGGTGCTCAGTACTCAGGGTGCTGGGTGCTTAGTACTCATGGTGCTGGGTGCTCAGTGCTCGGGGTGCTGGGTGCTCTGTGCTCAGTACTCAGGGTGCTGGGTGCTCAGTGCTCAGGGTGCTGGGTGCTCAGTACTCAGGGTGCTGGGTGCTCAGTACTCCGGGTGCTGGGTGCTCAGTTCTCTGGGTGCTCGGTGCTCAGTACTCAGGGCTCAGGGTGCTCAGTGCTCAGTGCTCAGGGTGCCGCGTGTTCAGTACTCAGGATGCTGGGTGCTCAGTGCTCAGGGTGCTGGGGGCTCAGTACTCAGGGTGCTGGGTGCTCAGTACTCAGGGTGCTGGGTGCTCAGTGCTCAGCGTGCTGGGTACTCAGTGCTCAGGGTGCTCGGTGCTCAGTACTCGGGGTGCTGGGTGCTCATTCTCGGGGTGCTGGGTGCTCAGTGCTCGGGGTGCTGGGTGCTCAGTACTCAGCGTGCTGGGTGCTCAGTGCTCAGGGTGCTGGGTGCTCAGTACTCAGGGTGATGGGTGCTCAGTGCTCAGGGTGCTGGGTGCTCAGTACTCAGGGTGCTGGGTGCTCAGTACTCAGGGTTCTGGGAGCTCATTGCTCAGGGTGATCGGTGCTCAGTACTCAGGGTGCTCAGTACTCAGGGTGCTGGGTGCTCAGTGCTCGGGGTGCTGGGTGCTCAGTACTCAGGGTGCTGTGTGCTCAGTGCTCGGGGTTCTGGGTGCTCAGTGCTCAGGGTGCTGGGTGCTCAGTCCTCAGGGTGCTCAGTGCTCAGGGTGCTGGGTGCTCAGTGCTCGGGGTGCTCGGTGCTCAGTACTCAGGGTGCTGAGTGCTCAGTACTCAGGGTGCTGGGTGCTCAGTACTCAGGGTGCTGGGTGCTCGGTGCTCAGTGTGCTGGGTGATCAGTGCTCAGTGTGCTGGGTGCTCAGTGATCAGGGTGCTGGGTGCTCAGTGCTCAGGATGCTGTTTGCTCAGTGCTCAGGGTGCTGGGTGCTCAGTACTCAGGGTGCTGGGTGCTCAGTGCTCGGGGTGCTGGGTGCTCTGTACTCGGGAGCTGGGTGCTCAGTGCTCAGGGTGCTGGGTGCTCAGTGCTCGGTGTGCTGGGTGCTCAGTGCTCAGTACTCAGGGTGCTGGGTGCTCAGTGCTCAGTACTCAGGGTGCTGGGTGCTCAGTGCTCAGGGTGCTGTGTGCTCAGTGCTCAGGGTACTGGGTGCTCAGTGCTCAGGGTGCTGGGTACTCAGTGCTCAGGGTGCTGGGTGCTCAGTACTCAGGGTGCTGGGTGCTCAGTACTCAGGGTGCTGGGTGCTCAGTGCTCGGGGTGCTGGGTGCTCAGTGCTCGGGGTGCTGGGTGCTCAGTGCTCGGGGTGCTCGGTGCTCAGTACTCAGGGTGCTGGGTGCTCAGTGCTCGAGGTGCTCAGTACTCAGGGTGCTGTGTGTTCAGTGCTCAGGGTGCTGTGTGCTCAGTGCTCAGGGTGCTGGGTGCTCAGTGCTCAGGGTGCTGGGTACTCAGTGCTCAGGGTGCTGGGTGCTCAGTACTCAGGGTGCTGGGTGCTCAGTACTCAGGGTGCTGGGTGCTCAGTGCTCGGGGTGCTCGGTGCTCAGTGCTCAAGGTGCTGGGTGCTCAGTACTCAGGGTGCTCAATGCTCAGGGTGCTGGGTGCTCAGTACTCAGGGTGCTGGGTGCTCAGTGCTCAGGGTGCTCGGTGCTCAGTACGTTGGGTGCTCAGTACTCAGGGTGCTGGGGGCTCAGGGCTCAGGGTGCTGGGTGCTCAGTGCTCAGGGTGCTGGGTGCTCAGTACTCAGGGTGCTGGGTGCTCGGTGCTCAGTATGCTGGGTGCTCAGTACTCAGGGTGCTGGGTGCTCAGTGCTCGTGGTGCTCGGTGCTCAGTACGCTAGGTGCTCAGTACTCAGTGTGCTGGGTGCTCAGTACTCAGGGTGCAGGGTGCTCAGTACTCAGGGTGCTGGGTGCTTAGTACTCATGGTGCTGGGTGCTCAGTGCTCGGGGTGCTGGGTGCTCTGTGCTCAGTACTCAGGGTGCTGGGTGCTCAGTGCTCAGGGTGCTGGGTGCTCAGTACTCAGGGTGCTGGGTGCTCAGTACTCCGGTTGCTGGGTGCTCAGTTCTCTGGGTGCTCGGTGCTCAGTACTCAGGGCTCAGGGTGCTCAGTGCTCAGTGCTCAGGGTGCCGCGTGTTCAGTACTCAGGATGCTGGGTGCTCAGTGCTCAGGGTGCTGGGGGCTCAGTACTCAGGGTGCTGGGTGCTCAGTACTCAGGGTGCTGGGTGCTCAGTGCTCAGCGTGCTGGGTACTCAGTGCTCAGGGTGCTCGGTGCTCAGTACTCGGGGTGCTGGGTGCTCATTCTCGGGGTGCTGGGTGCTCAGTGCTCGGGGTGCTGGGTGCTCAGTACTCAGCGTGCTGGGTGCTCAGTGCTCAGGGTGCTGGGTGCTCAGTACTCAGGGTGATGGGTGCTCAGTGCTCAGGGTGCTGGGTGCTCAGTACTCAGGGTGATGGGTGCTCAGTGCTCAGGGTGCTGGGTGCTCAGTACTCAGGGTTCTGGGAGCTCATTGCTCAGGGTGATCGGTGCTCAGTACTCAGGGTGCTCAGTACTCAGGGTGCTGGGTGCTCAGTGCTCGGGGTGCTGGGTGCTCAGTACTCAGGGTGCTGTGTGCTCAGTGCTCGGGGTTCTGGGTGCTCAGTGCTCAGGGTGCTGGGTGCTCAGTCCTCAGGGTGCTCAGTGCTCAGGGTGCTGGGTGCTCAGTGCTCGGGGTGCTCGGTGCTCAGTACTCAGGGTGCTGAGTGCTCAGTACTCAGGGTGCTGGGTGCTCAGTACTCAGGGTGCTGGGTGCTCGGTGCTCAGTGTGCTGGGTGATCAGTGCTCAGTGTGCTGGGTGCTCAGTGATCAGGGTGCTGGGTGCTCAGTGCTCAGGATGCTGTTTGCTCAGTGCTCAGGGTGCTGGGTGCTCAGTACTCAGGGTGCTGGGTGCTTAGTGCTCCGTTTGCTCGGCGCCCAGTGCTCAGGGTGCTGGGTGCTCAGTGCGCGAGGCGCTCAGTACTCAGAGTGCTGTGTGTTCAGTGCTCAGGGTGCTGGGTGCTCAGTACTCAGGGTGCTCGGTGCTTAGTACTCATGGTGCTGGGTGCTCAGTACTCCGGGTGCTGGGTGCTCAGTGCTCGGGGTGCTCGGTGCTCAGTACGTTGGGTGCTCACTACTCAGGGTGCTGCGTGCTCAGTGCTCAGGGTGCTGGATGCTCAGTGCTCAGGATGCTGTTTGCTCAGTGCTCAGGGTGCTGGGTGCTCAGTACTCAGGGTGCTGGGTG
>NW_024543884.1:0-117378 GCF_018167655.1 Microtus oregoni
TGCTCGGGGTACTGGTGCTCTGTGCTCAGTACTCAGGGTGCTGGGTGCTCAGTGCTCAGGGTGCTGGGTGCTCAGTGCTCGGGGTGCTGGGTGCTCAGTACTCAGGGTGCTGGGTGCTCAGTACTCCGGGTGCTGGGTGCTCAGTTCTCGGGGTGCTCGGTGCTCAGTACTCAGGGCTCAGGGTGCTCAGTGCTCAGTGCTCAGGGTGCTGGTGTTCAGTACTCAGATTGCTGGGTGCTCAGTGCTCAGGGTGCTGGGTGCTCAGTACTCAGGGTGCTGGGTGCTCAGTACTCAGGGTGCTGGGTGCTTAGTACTCAGGGTGCTGGGTGCTCAGTGCTCGGGGTGCTGGGTGCTCAGTGCTCGGGGTGCTTGGTGCTCAGTAATCAGGGTGCTGGGTGCTCAGTACTCGTTGTGCTGGGTGCTCAGTGCTCAGGGTGCTGGGTGCTCACTACTCAGGGTGCTCGGTGCTCAGTGCTCGGGGTGCTGGGTGCTCAGTACTCAGGGTGCTCGGTGCTCAGTACTCAGGGTGCTCAGTGCTCAGTACTCAGGGTGCTCACCCTCAGTGCTCGGGGTGCTGGGTGCTCAGTGCTCGGGGTGCTGGGTGCTCAGTGCTCGGGGTGCTGGGTGCTCAGTGCTCAGGTTGCTGGGTGCTCAGTGCTCAGAGTGCTGGGTGCTCAGTGCTCAGGGTGCTGGGTGCTCAGTGCTCAGAGTGCTGGGTGCTCAGTACTCAGGGTGCTGGGTGCTCAGTGCTCGGGGTGCTGGGTGCTCAGTACTCAGGGTGCTGGGTGCTCAGTGCTCAGAGTGCTGGGTGCTCAGTACTCAGAGTGCTGTGTGTTCAGTGCTCAGGGTGCTGGGTGCTCAGTACTCAGGGTGCTCGGTGCTTAGTACTCATGGTGCTGGGTGCTCAGTACTCCGGGTGCTGGGTGCTCAGTGCTCGGGGTGCTCGGTGCTCAGTACGTTGGGTGCTCACTACTCAGGGTGCTGCGTGCTCAGTGCTCAGGGTGCTGGGTGCTCAGTGCTCAGGATGCTGTTTGCTCAGTGCTCAGGGTGCTGGGTGCTCAGTACTCAGGGTGCTGGGTGCTCAGTGCTCGGGGTTCTGGGTGCTCAGTTCTCAGGGTGCTGGGTGCTCAGTACTCAGGGTGCTGGGTGCTCAGTACTCGGGGTGCTGGGTGCTCAGTATTCAGGGTGCTGGGTGCTCAGTACTCATTGTGCTGGGTGCTCAGTACTCGGGTGCTGGGTGCTCAGTGCTCAGTACTCAGGGTGCTGGGTGCTCAGTGCTCGGGGTGCTGCGTGCTCAGTGCTCAGTACTCAGGGTCCTGGGTGCTCAGTACTCAGGGTGCTGTGTGCTCAGTGCTCAGGGTGCTGGGTGCTCAGTGCTCAGGGTGCTGGGTGCTCAGTGCTCAGGGTGCTGGGTGCTCAGTACTCAGGGTGCTGGGTGTTCAGTGCTCGGGGTGCTGGGTGCTCAGTGCTCAGGGTGATGGGTGCTCAGTACTCAGGGTGTTGGGTGCTCAGTACTCAGGGTGCTGGGTGCTCAGTACTCAGGTAGCTGGGTGCTCAGTACTCAGGGTGCTGGGTGCTCAGTACTCGGGTGCTGGGTGCTCAGTGCTCAGGGTGCTGGGTGCTCAGTGCTCGGGTGCTGGGTGCTCAGTGCTCAGTACTCAGGGTGCTGGGTGCTCAGTGCTCAGGGTGCTGGGTGCTCACTGCTCAGGGTGCTGGGTGCTCAGTGCTCAGGGTGCTGGGTACTCAGTGCTCAGGGTACTGGGTGCTCAGTACTCAGGGTGCTGGGTGCTCAGTGCTCAGGGTGCAGGGTGCTCACTGCTCAGGGTGCTGTGTGCTCAGTGCTCAGTGTGCTGGGTACTCAGTGCTCAGGGTACTGGGTGCTCAGTACTCAGGGTGCTGGGTGCTCAGCGCTCAGGGTGCTGGGTGCTCAGTGCTCGGGGTGCTGGGTGCTCAGTGCTCGGGGTGCTGGGTGCTGAGTGCTCGGGGTGCTCGGTGCTCAGTACTCAGGGTGCTGTATGTTCAGTGTTCAGGGTGCTGGGTGCTCAGTACTCAGGGTGCTCGGTGCTTAGTACTCAGGGTGCTGGGTGCTCAGTACTCCGGGTGCTGGGTGCTCAGTGCTCGGGGTGCTCGGTGCTCAGTACTCAGTGCTCAGGGTGCTCACTGCTCAGTGCTCAGGGTGCTGGGTGTTCAGTACTCATGGTGCTGGGTGCTCAGTACTCAGGGGGCTGGGTGCTCAGTACTCTGGGTGCTCGGTGCTCAGTGCTCAGGGTGCTGGGTGCTCAGTACTCAGGGTGCTGGGTGCTCAGTACTCAGGGTGCTGGGTGCTCAGTGCTCAGGGTGCTGGGTACTCAGTGCTCAGGGTGCTCGGTGCTCAGTACTCGGGGTGCTGGGTGCTCATTCTCGGGGTGCTGGGTGCTCAGTGCTCAGGGTGCTGGGTGCTCAAGTACTCAGGGTGCTGGTTGCTCAGTGCTCAGGGTGCTGGGGTGCTCAGTACTCAGGGTGCTGGGTGCTCAGGGCTCAGGGTGCTGGGTGCTCAGTACTCATGGTGCTGGGTGCTCAGTGCTCAGGGTGCTGGGTGCTCAGTACTCAGGGTGCTGGGAGCTCAGTGCTCAGGGTGATCGGTGCTCAGTACTCAGGGTGCTCAGTACTCAGGGTACTGGGTGCTCAGTGCTCGGGGTGCTGGGAGCTCAGTACTCAGGGTGCTGGGTGCTCAGTGCTCGGGGTGCTGGGTGCTCAGTGCTCAGGGTGATCGGTGCTCAGTACTCAGGGTGCTGGGTGCTCAGTGCTCAGGGTGCTGGGTGTTCAGTCCACAGGGTGCTCAGTGCTCAGAGTGCTGGGTGCTCAGTGCTCGGGGTGCTGGGTGTTCAGTGCTCGGGGTGCTGGGTGCTCAGTGCTCAGGGTGCTGGGTGCTCAGTGCTCAGTGCTCAGGGTGCTGGTTGCTCAGTACTCAGGGTGCTGGGTGCTCAGTACTCAGGGTGCTGGGTGCTCAGTGCTCAGGGTGCTAGGTGCTCAGAACTCAGGGTGCTGGGTGATCAGTGCTCGGGGTGCTGGGTGCTCAGTGCTCAGGGTGCTGGGTGCTCAGTGCTCAGGGTGCTGGGTGCTCAGTACTCAGGGTGCTGGGTGCTCAGTGCTCGGGGTGCTCGGTGCTCAGTACTCAAGGTGCTGGTGCTCAGTGCTCATTGTGCTGGGTGCTCAGTGCTCAGGGTGCTCAGTGCTCAGTGCTCAGGGTGCTGGGTGTTCAGTACTCAGGGTGCTGGGTGCTCAGTACTCAGGGTGCTGGGTGCTCAGTACTCAGGATGCTGGGTGCTCAGTGCTCGGGGTGCTCGGTGCTCAGTACTCAGGGTGCTGGGTGCTCAGTACTCAGGGTGCTGGGTGCTCAGTGCTCAGGGTTCTGGGTGCTCAGTGCTCGGGGTGATCGGTGCTCAGTACTCAGGGTGCTGGTTGCTCAGTGCTCGGGGTGCTCGGAGCTCAGTACTCAGGGTGCTGGGTGCTCAGTGCTCGGGGTGATCGGTGCTCAGTACTCAAGGTGCTGGGTGCTCAGCGCTCTGGGTGCTCGGTGCTCAGTACGTTGGGTGCTCACTACTCAGGGTGCTGGCTGCTCAGTGCTCAGGGTGCTGGGTGCTCAGTGCTCAGGGTGCTGGTGCTCAGTGCTCAGGGTGCTGGGTGCTCAGTACTCAGGGTGCTGGGTGCTCAGTGCTCGGGGTGCTGGGTGCTCAGTGCTCAGGGTGCTGGGTGCTCAGTACTCAGGGTGCTGGGTGCTCAGTACTCGGGGTGCTGGGTGCTCAGTACTCGGGGTGCTGGGTGCTCAGTACTCAGGGTGCTGGGTGCTCTGTACTCGGGAGCTGGGTGCTCAGTGCTCAGGGTGCTGGGTGCTCAGTGCTCGGTGTGCTGGGTGCTCAGTGCTCAGTAATCAGGGTGCTGGGTGCTCAGTGCTCAGTACTCAGGGTGCTGGGTGCTCAGTGCTCAGGGTGCTGTGTGCTCAGTGCTCAGGGTGCTGGGTGCTCAGTGCTCAGGGTGCTGGGTGCTCAGTGCTCGGGGTGCTGGGTGCTCAGTGCTCGGGGTGCTGGGTGCTAAGTGCTCGGGGTGCTCGGTGCTCAGTACTCAGGGTGCTGGGTGCTCAGTGCTCAAGGTGCTCAGTACTCAGGGTGCTGTATGTTCAGTGCTCAGGGTGCTGGGTGCTCAGTACTCAGGGTGCTCGGTGCTTAGTACGCAGGGTGCTGGGTGCTCAGTACTCAGGGTGCTGGGTGCTCAGTTCTCGGGGTGCTCGGTGCTCAGTGCTCAAGGTGCTGGGTGCTCAGTACTCAGGGTGCTCATTGCTCAGGGTGTTGGGTGCTCAGTGCTCGGGGTGCTGGGTGCTCAGTACTCAGGGTGCTGGGTGCTCAGTGCTCGGGGTTCTGGGTGCTCAGTGCTCAGGGTGATCGGTGCTCAGTACTCAGGGTGCTGGGTGCTCAGTGCTCAGGGTGCTGGGTGCTCAGTCCTCAGGGTGCTCAGTGCTCAGGGTGCTGGGTGCTCAGTGCTCGGGGTGCTCGGTGCTCAGTACTCAGGGTGCTGAGTGCTCAGTACTCAGGGTGCTGGGTGCTCAGTACTCAGGGTGCTGGGTGCTCAGTGCTCAGTGTGTTGGGTGATCAGTGCTCAGTGTGCTGGGTGCTCAGTGATCAGGGTGCTGGGTGCTCAGTGCTCGTGGTGCTGGGTGCTCAGTACTCAGGGTGCTGGGTGCTCAGTACTCAGGGTGCTGGGTGCTTAGTACTCAGGGTGCTGGGTGCTCAGTGCTCGGGGTGCTGGGTGCTCAGTGCTCGGGGTGCTTGGTGCTCAGTAATCAGGGTGCTGGGTGCTCAGTACTCGTTGTGCTGGGTGCTCAGTGCTCAGGGTGCTGGGTGCTCACTACTCAGGGTGCTCGGTGCTCAGTGCTCGGGGTGCTGGGTGCTCAGTACTCAGGGTGCTCGGTGCTCAGTACTCAGGGTGCTCAGTGCTCAGTACTCAGGGTGCTCAGGCTCAGTGCTCGGGGTGCTGGGTGCTCAGTGCTCGGGGTGCTGGGTGCTCAGTGCTCAGTGTGCTGGGTGCTCAGTGCTCAGAGTGCTGGGTGCTCAGTACTCAGGGTGCTCAGTGCTCGGTGCTCTGTACTCTGGGTGCTCAGTACTCAGGGTGCTGGGTGCTCAGTGCTCGGGGTTCTGGGTGCTCAGTACTCAGGGTGCTGGGTGCTCAGTGCTCGGGGTGCTCGGTGCTCAGTACGCTGGGTGCTGGGTGCTCATTCTCGGCGTGCTGTGTGCTCAGTACTCAGGGTGCTGGGTGCTCAGTACTCCGGGTGCTGGGTGCTCAGTTCTCGGGGTGCTCGGTGCTCAGTACTCAGGGCTCAGGGTGCTCAGTGCTCAGTGCTCAGGGTGCCTGGTGTTCAGTACTCAGGGTGCTGGGTGCTCAGTACTCAAGGTGCTGGGTGCTCAGTGCTCAGGGTGCTGGGTGCTCAGTACTCGGGGTGCTGGTTGCTCAGTGCTCAGGGTGCTCGGGGCTCAGTACTCAGGGTGCTGGGTGCTCAGTACTCAGGGTGCTGGGTGCTCAGTGCTCAGCGTGCTGGGTACTCAGTGCTCAGGGTGCTCGGTGCTCAGTACTCGGGGTGCTGGGTGCTCATTCTCGGGGTGCTGGGTGCTCAGTGCTCGGGGTGCTGGGTGCTCAGTACGCAGCGTGCTGGGTGCTCAGTGCTCAGGGTGCTGGGTGCTCAGTACTCAGGGTGCTGGGTGCTCAGTGCTCAGGGTGCTGGGTGCTCAGTACTCAGGGTGCTGGGTGCTCAGTGTTCACGGTGCTGGGTGCTCAGTACTCAGGGTTCTGGGAGCTCAGTGCTCAGGGTGATCGGTGCTCAGTACTCAGGGTGCTCAGTACTCAGGGTGCTGGGTGCTCAGTGCTCGGGGTGCTGGGTGCTCAGTACTCAGGGTGCTGGGTGCTCAGTGCTCGGGGATCTGGGTGCTCAGTGCTCAGGGTGATCGGTGCTCAGTACTCAGGGTGCTGGGTGCTCAGTGCTCAGGGTGCTGGGTGCTCAGACCTCAGGGTGCTCAGTGCTCAGGGTGCTGGGTGCTCAGTGCTTGGGGTGCTCGGTGCTCAGTACTCAGGGTGCTGAGTGCTCAGTACTCAGGGTGCTGGGTGCTCAGTACTCAGGGTGCTGGGTGCTCAGTGCTCAGTGTGCTGGGTGATCAGTGCTCAGTGTGCTGGGTGCCCAGTGATCAGGGTGCTGGGTGCTCAGTGCTCGGGGTGCTGGTTGCTCAGTACTCAGGGTGCTGGGTGCTCAGTGCTCAGGGTGCTCGGTGCTCAGTGCTCGGGGCGCTGGGTGCTCAGTGCTCGGGGTGCTCGGAGCTCAGTACCCAGGGTGCTGGGTGCTCAGTGCTCGGGGTGCTGGTTGCTCAGTACTCAGGGTGCTGGGTGCTCAGTGCACAGCGTGCTGGGTGCTCAGTGCTCAGGGTGCTGGGTGCTCAGTGCTCAGGGTGCTGGGTGCTCAGTGCTCAGGGTGCTGGGTGCTCAGTACTCAGGGTGCTGGGTGCTCAGTGCTCGGGGTGCTGGGTGCTCAGTGCTCGGGATGCTGGGTGCTCAGTACTCAGGGTGCTGGGTGCTCAGTACTCGGGGTGCTGGGTGCTCAGTACTCGGGTTGCTGGGTGCTCAGTACTCAGGGTGCTGGGTGCTCTGTACTCGGGAGCTGGGTGCTCAGTGCTCAGGGTGCTGGGTGCTCAGTGCTCGGTGTGCTGGGTGCTCAGTGCTCAGTACTCAGGGTGCTGGGTGCTCAGTGCTCAGTACTCAGGGTGCTGGGTGCTCAGTGCTCAGGGTGCTGTGTGCTCAGTGCTCAGGGTGCTGGGTGCTCAGTGCTCAGGGTGCTGGGTACTCAGTGCTCAGGGTGCTGGGTGCTCAGTACTCAGGGTGCTGGGTGCTCAGTACTCAGGGTGCTGGGTGCTCAGTGCTCGGGGTGCTGGGTGCTCAGTGCTCGGGGTGCTGGGTGCTCAGTGCTCGGGGTGCTCGGTGCTCAGTACTCAGGGTGCTGGGTGCTCAGTGCTCGAGGTGCTCAGTACTCAGGGTGCTGTGTGTTCAGTGCTCAGGGTGCTGTGTGCTCAGTGCTCAGGGTGCTGGGTGCTCAGTGCTCAGGGTGCTGGGTACTCAGTGCTCAGGGTGTTGGGTGCTCAGTGCGCGAGGTGCTCTTTACTCAGAGTGCTGTGTGTTCAGTGCTCAGGGTGCTGGGTGCTCAGTACTCAGGGTGCTCGGTGCTTAGTACTCATGGTGCTGGGTGCTCAGTACTCCGGGTGCTGGGTGCTCAGTGCTCGGGGTGCTCGGTGCTCAGTACGTTGGGTGCTCACTACTCAGGGTGCTGGGTGCTCAGTATTCAGGGTGCTGGGTCCTCAGTACTCATTGTGCTGGGTGCTCAGTACTCGGGTGCTGGGTGCTCAGTGCTCAGGGTGCTGGGTGCTCAGTGCTCGGGGTGCTGGGTGCTCAGTGCTCAGTACTCAGGTTGCTGGGTGCTCAGTGCTCGGGGTGCTGCGTGCTCAGTGCTCAGTACTCAGGGTCCTGGGTGCTCAGTACTCAGGGTGCTGTGTGCTCAGTGCTCAGGGTGCTGGGTGCTCAGTGCTCAGGGTGCTGGGTGCTCAGTGCTCAGGGTGCTGGGTGCTCAGTGCTCAGGGTGCTGGGTGCTCAGTACTCAGGGTGCTGGGTGCTCAGTACTCAGGGTGCTGGGTGCTCAGTACTCAGGGTGCTGGGAGCTCAGTGCTCAGGGTGATCTTTGCTCAGTAGTCAGGGTGCTCAGTACTCAGGGTGCTGGGTGCTCAGTGCTCGGGGTACTGGGTGCTCAGTACTCAGGGTGCTGGGTGCTCAGTGCTCGGGGTTCTGGGTGCTCAGTGCTCAGGGTGATCGGTGCTCAGTACTCAGGGTGCTGGGTGCTCAGTGCTCAGGGTGCTGGGTGCTCAGTCCTCAGGGTGCTGAGTGCTCAGTACTCAGGGTGCTGGGTGCTCAGTACTCAGGGTGCTGGGTGCTCAGTGCTCAGGGTGCTGGGTGATCAGTGCTCCGTGTGCTGGGTGCTCAGTGCTCAGGGTGCTGGGTGCTCAGTGCTCGGGCTGCTGGGTGCTCAGTACACAGGGTGCTTGGTGCTCAGTGCTCAGGGTGCTGGGTGCTCAGTGCTCGGGGCGCTGGATGCTCAGTGCTCCGGGTGCTCGGAGCTCAGTACTCAGGGTGCTGGGTGCTCAGTGCTCGGGGAGATCGGTGCTCAGTAGTCAGGGTGCTGGGTGCTCAGTGCTCCGTGTGCTCGGTGCTCAGTACGTTGGGTGCTCACTACTCAGGGTGCTGGGTGCTCAGTGCTCAGGGTGCTGGGTGCTCAGTGCTCAGGGTGCTGGGTGCTCAGTGCTCAGGGCGCTGGGTACTCAGTGCTCAGGGTGCTGGGTGCTCAGTACTCAGGGTGCTGGGTGCTCAGTGCTGGGTGCTCAGTGCTCGGGGTGCTCGGTGCTCAGTACGTTGGGTGCTCAGTGCTCAGGGTGCTGGGTGCTCAGTGCTCAGGGTGCTGGGTGCTCAGTGCTCAGGGTGCTGGGTGCTCGGTGCTCGGGGTGCTGGGTGCTTAGTGCTCGGGGTGCCCGGTGCTCAGTACTCGGGGTGCTCAGTGCTCAGTACTCAGGGTGCTGGGTGCTCAGTGCTCAGGGTGCTGGGTGCTCAGTACTCAGGTTGCTGGGTGCTCAGTACTCAGGGTGCTCGGTGCTCAGTACTCAGGGTGCTGGGTGCTCAGTGCTCGGGGTGCTGGGTGCTCAGTACTCAGGGTGCTGGGTGCTCAGTGCTCGGGGTGCTCGGTGCTCAGTACGCTGGGTGCTCAGTACTCAGGGTTCTGGGTGCTCAGTACTCAGGGTGCTGGGTGCTTAGTACTCAGGGTGCTGGGTGCTCAGTGCTCGGGGTGCTGGGTGCTCAGTGTTCAGTACTCAGGGTGCTGGGAGCTCAGTGCTCAGGGTGCTGGGTGCTCAGTGCTCGGGGCGCTGGGTGCTCAGTGCTCAGGGTGCTGGGTGCTCAGTACTCTGGGTGCTCAGTGCTCAGTACTCGGGGTGCTTGGTGCTCAGTACTCAGTGCTCAGGGTGCTCAGTGCTCAGTGCTCAGTGTGCTGGGTGCTCAGTGCTCAGGGTGCTGGGTGCTCAGTGCTCAGGGTGCTGGGTGCTCAGTGCTCGGGGCGCTGGGTGCTCAGTGCTCGGGGTGCTCGGGGCTCAGTACTCAGGGTGCTGGGTACTCAGTGCTCGGGGTGATCGGTGCTCAGTACTCAGGGTGCTGGGTGCTCAGTGCTCGGGGTGCTCGGTGCTCAGTACGTTGGGTGCTCACTACTCAGGGTGCTGGGTGCTCAGTGCTCAGGGTGCTGGGTGCTCAGTGCTCTGGGTGCTGGGTGCTCAGTGCTCAGGGTGCTGGGTGCTCAGTACTCAGGGTGCTGGGTGCTCAGTGCTCGGGGTGCTGGGTGCTCAGTGCTCAGGGTGCTGGGTGCTCAGTACTCGGGGTGCTGGGTGCTCAGTACTCGGGGTGCTGGGTGCTCAGTACTCAGGGTGCTGGGTGCTCTGTACTCGGGAGCTGGGTGCTCAGTGCTCAGGGTGCTGGGTGCTCAGTGCTCGGTGTGCTGGGTGCTCAGTGCTCAGTAATCAGGGTGCTGGGTGCTCAGTGCTCAGTACTCAGGGTGCTGGGTGCTCAGTGCTCAGGGTGCTGTGTGCTCAGTGCTCAGGGTGCTGGGTGCTCAGTGCTCAGGGTGCTGGGTGCTCAGTGCTCGGGGTGCTGGGTGCTCAGTGCTCGGGGTGCTGGGTGCTAAGTGCTCGGGGTGCTCGGTGCTCAGTACTCAGGGTGCTGGGTGCTCAGTGCTCAAGGTGCTCAGTACTCAGGGTGCTGTATGTTCAGTGCTCAGGGTGCTGGGGGCTCAGTACTCAGGGTGCTCGGTGCTTAGTACGCAGGGTGCTGGGTGCTCAGTACTCAGGGTGCTGGGTGCTCAGTGCTCGGGGTGCTGGGTGCTCAGTACTCAGGGTGCTGGGTGCTCAGTGCTCGGGGTTCTGGGTGCTCAGAACTCAGGGTGCTGGGTGCTTAGGACTCAGGGTGCTGGGTGCTCAGTACTCAGGGTGCTGGGTGCTCAGTACTCAGGGTGCTGGGTGCTCAGTACTCAGGGTGCTGGGTGCTTAGTACTCAGGGTGCTGGGTGCTCAGTGCTCGGGGTGCTGGGTGCTCAGTGCTCGGGGTGCTTGGTGCTCAGTAATCAGGGTGCTGGGTGCTCAGTACTCGTTGTGCTGGGTGCTCAGTGCTCAGGGTGCTGGGTGCTCACTACTCAGGGTGCTCGGTGCTCAGTGCTCGGGGTGCTGGGTGCTCAGTACTCAGGGTGCTCGGTGCTCAGTACTCAGGGTGCTCAGTGCTCAGTACTCAGGGTGCTCAGGCTCAGTGCTCGGGGTCCTGGGTGCTCAGTGCTCGGGGTGCTGGGTGCTCAGTGCTCGGGGTGCTCGGTGCTCAGTACTCAGTGCTCAGGGTGCTCACTGCTCAGTGCTCAGGGTGCAGGGTGTTCAGTACTCAGGGTGCTGGGTGCTCAGTACTCAGGGGGCTGGGTGCTCAGTACTCTGGGTGCTCGGTGCTCAGTGCTCAGGGTGCTGGGTGCTCAGTACTCAGGGTGTTGGGTGCTCAGTACTCAGGGTGCTGGGTGCTCAGTGCTCAGGGTGCTGGTTACTCAGTGCTCAGGGTGCTCGGTGCTCATTACTCGGGGTGCTGGGTGCTCATTCTCGGGGTGCTGGGTGCTCAGTGCTCAGGGTGCTGGGTGCTCAGTACTCAGGGTGCTGGGTGCTCAGTGCTCAGGGTGCTGGGTGCTCAGTACTCAGGGTGCTGGGTGCTCAGTGCTCAGGGTGCTGGGTCCTCAGTACTCAGGGTGCTGGGAGCTCAGTGCTCAGGGTGATCTTTGCTCAGTAGTCAGGGTGCTCAGTACTCAGGGTGCTGGGTGCTCAGTGCTCGGGGTACTGGGTGCTCAGTACTCAGGGTGCTGGGTGCTCAGTGCTCGGGGTTCTGGGTGCTCAGTGCTCAGGGTGATCGGTGCTCAGTACTCAGGGTGCTGGGTGCTCAGTGCTCAGGGTGCTGGGTGCTCAGTCCTCAGGGTGCTGAGTGCTCAGTACTCAGGGTGCTGGGTGCTCAGTACTCAGGGTGCTGGGTGCTCAGTGCTCAGGGTGCTGGGTGATCAGTGCTCCGTGTGCTGGGTGCTCAGTGCTCAGGGTGCTGGGTGCTCAGTGCTCGGGCTGCTGGGTGCTCAGTACACAGGGTGCTTGGTGCTCAGTGCTCAGGGTGCTGGGTGCTCAGTGCTCGGGGCGCTGGATGCTCAGCGCTCCGGGTGCTCGGAGCTCAGTACTCAGGGTGCTGGGTGCTCAGTGCTCGGGGTGATCGGTGCTCAGTAGTCAGGGTGCTGGGTGCTCAGTGATCCGTGTGCTCGGTGCTCAGTACGTTGGGTGCTCACTACTCAGGGTGCTGGGTGCTCAGTGCTCAGGGTGCTGGGTGCTCAGTGCTCAGGGTGCTGGGTGCTCAGTGCTCAGGGCGCTGGGTACTCAGTGCTCAGGGTGCTGGGTGCTCAGTACTCAGGGTGCTGGGTGCTCAGTGCTGGGTGCTCAGTGCTCGGGGTGCTCGGTGCTCAGTACGTTGGGTGCTCAGTGCTCAGGGTGCTGGGTGCTCAGTGCTCAGGGTGCTGGGTGCTCAGTGCTCAGGGTGCTGGGTGCTCGGTGCTCGGGGTGCTGGGTGCTTAGTGCTCGGGGTGCCCGGTGCTCAGTACTCGGGGTGCTCAGTGCTCAGTACTCAGGGTGCTGGGTGCTCAGTGCTCAGGGTGCTGGGTGCTCAGTACTCAGGGTGCTGGGTGCTCAGTACTCAGGGTGATCGGTGCTCAGTACTCAGGGTGCTGGGTGCTCAGTGCTCGGGGTGCTGGGTGCTCAGTACTCAGGGTGCTGGGTGCTCAGTGCTCGGGGTGCTCGGTGCTCAGTACGCTGGGTGCTCAGTACTCAGGGTTCTGGGTGCTCAGTACTCAGGGTGCTGGGTGCTTAGTACTCAGGGTGCTGGGTGCTCAGTGCTCGGGGTGCTGGGTGCTCAGTGTTCAGTACTCAGGGTGCTGGGATCTCAGTGCTCAGGGTGCTGGGTGCTCAGTGCTCGGGGCGCTGGGTGCTCAGTGCTCAGGGTGCTGGGTGCTCAGTACTCTGGGTGCTCAGTGCTCAGTACTCGGGGTGCTTGGTGCTCAGTACTCAGTGCTCAGGGTGCTCAGTGCTCAGTGCTCAGTGTGCTGGGTGCTCAGTGCTCAGGGTGCTGGGTGCTCAGTGCTCAGGGTGCTGGGTGCTCAGTGCTCTGGGCGCTGGGTGCTCAGTGCTCGGGGTGCTCGGGGCTCAGTACTCAGGGTGCTGGGTGCTCAGTGCTCGGGGTGATCGGTGCTCAGTACTCAGGGTGCTGGGTGCTCAGTGCTCGGGGTGCTCGGTGCTCAGTACGTTGGGTGCTCACTACTCAGGGTGCTGGGTGCTCAGTGCTCAGGGTGCTGGGTGCTCAGTGCTCAGGGTGCTGGGTGCTCAGTGCTCAGGGTGCTGGGTGCTCAGTGCTCAGGGTGCTGGGTGCTCAGTGCTCGGGGTGCTGGGTGCTCAGTACTCAGGGTGCTGGGTGCTCAGTACTCAGGGTGCTGGGTGCTCAGTACTCAGGGTGCTGGGTGCTCAGTGCTCGGGGTGCTGGGTGCTCAGTGCTCGGGGTGCTGGGTGCTCAGTGCTCGGGGTGCTCGGTGCTCAGTACTCAGGGTGCTGGGTGCTCAGTGCTCGAGGTGCTCAGTACTCAGGGTGCTGTGTGTTCAGTGCTCAGGGTGCTGTGTGCTCAGTGCTCAGGGTGCTGGGTGCTCAGTGCTCAGGGTGCTGGGTACTCAGTGCTCAGGGTGTTGGGTGCTCAGTGCTCGGGGTGCTCGGTGCTCAGTACGTTGGGTGCTCACTACTCAGGGTGCTGGGTGCTCAGTATTCAGGGTGCTGGGTCCTCAGTACTCATTGTGCTGGGTGCTCAGTACTCGGGTGCTGGGTGCTCAGTGCTCAGGGTGCTGGGTGCTCAGTGCTCGGGGTGCTGGGTGCTCAGTGCTCAGTACTCAGGTTGCTGGGTGCTCAGTGCTCGGGGTGCTGCGTGCTCAGTGCTCAGTACTCAGGGTCCTGGGTGCTCAGTACTCAGGGTGCTGTGTGCTCAGTGCTCAGGGTGCTGGGTGCTCAGTGCTCAGGGTGCTGGGTGCTCAGTGCTCAGGGTGCTGGGTGCTCAGTGCTCAGGGTGCTGGGTGCTCAGTACTCAGGGTGCTGGGTGCTCAGTACTCAGGGTGCTGGGTGCTCAGTACTCAGGGTGCTGGGAGCTCAGTGCTCAGGGTGATCTTTGCTCAGTAGTCAGGGTGCTCAGTACTCAGGGTGCTGGGTGCTCAGTGCTCGGGGTACTGGGTGCTCAGTACTCAGGGTGCTGGGTGCTCAGTGCTCGGGGTTCTGGGTGCTCAGTGCTCAGGGTGATCGGTGCTCAGTACTCAGGGTGCTGGGTGCTCAGTGCTCAGGGTGCTGGGTGCTCAGTCCTCAGGGTGCTGAGTGCTCAGTACTCAGGGTGCTGGGTGCTCAGTACTCAGGGTGCTGGGTGCTCAGTGCTCAGGGTGCTGGGTGATCAGTGCTCCGTGTGCTGGGTGCTCAGTGCTCAGGGTGCTGGGTGCTCAGTGCTCGGGCTGCTGGGTGCTCAGTACACAGGGTGCTTGGTGCTCAGTGCTCAGGGTGCTGGGTGCTCAGTGCTCGGGGCGCTGGATGCTCAGTGCTCCGGGTGCTCGGAGCTCAGTACTCAGGGTGCTGGGTGCTCAGTGCTCGGGGTGATCGGTGCTCAGTAGTCAGGGTGCTGGGTGCTCAGTGCTCCGTGTGCTCGGTGCTCAGTACGTTGGGTGCTCACTACTCAGGGTGCTCGGTGCTCAGTGCTCAGGGTGCTGGGTGCTCAGTGCTCAGGGTGCTGGGTGCTCAGTGCTCAGGGCGCTGGGTACTCAGTGCTCAGGGTGCTGGGTGCTCAGTACTCAGGGTGCTGGGTGCTCAGTGCTGGGTGCTCAGTGCTCGGGGTGCTCGGTGCTCAGTACGTTGGGTGCTCAGTGCTCAGGGTGCTGGGTGCTCAGTGCTCAGGGTGCTAGGTGCTCAGTGCTCAGGGTGCTGGGTGCTCGGTGCTCGGGGTGCTGGGTGCTTAGTGCTCGGGGTGCCCGGTGCTCAGTACTCGGGGTGCTCAGTGCTCAGTACTCAGGGTGCTGGGTGCTCAGTGCTCAGGGTGCTGGGTGCTCAGTACTCAGGTTGCTGGGTGCTCAGTACTCAGGGTGCTCGGTGCTCAGTACTCAGGGTGCTGGGTGCTCAGTGCTCGGGGTGCTGGGTGCTCAGTACTCAGGGTGCTGGGTGCTCAGTGCTCGGGGTGCTCGGTGCTCAGTACGCTGGGTGCTCAGTACTCAGGGTTCTGGGTGCTCAGTACTCAGGGTGCTGGGTGCTTAGTACTCAGGGTGCTGGGTGCTCAGTGCTCGGGGTGCTGGGTGCTCAGTGTTCAGTACTCAGGGTGCTGGGAGCTCAGTGCTCAGGGTGCTGGGTGCTCAGTGCTCGGGGCGCTGGGTGCTCAGTGCTCAGGGTGCTGGGTGCTCAGTACTCTGGGTGCTCAGTGCTCAGTACTCGGGGTGCTTGGTGCTCAGTACTCAGTGCTCAGGGTGCTCAGTGCTCAGTGCTCAGTGTGCTGGGTGCTCAGTGCTCAGGGTGCTGGGTGCTCAGTGCTCAGGGTGCTGGGTGCTCAGTGCTCGGGGCGCTGGGTGCTCAGTGCTCGGGGTGCTCGGGGCTCAGTACTCAGGGTGCTGGGTGCTCAGTGCTCGGGGTGATCGGTGCTCAGTACTCAGGGTGCTGGGTGCTCAGTGCTCGGGGTGCTCGGTGCTCAGTACGTTGGGTGCTCACTACTCAGGGTGCTGGGTGCTCAGTGCTCAGGGTGCTGGGTGCTCAGTGCTCTGGGTGCTGGGTGCTCAGTGCTCAGGGTGCTGGGTGCTCAGTACTCAGGGTGCTGGGTGCTCAGTGCTCGGGGTGCTGGGTGCTCAGTGCTCAGGGTGCTGGGTGCTCAGTACTCGGGGTGCTGGGTGCTCAGTACTCGGGGTGCTGGGTGCTCAGTACTCAGGGTGCTGGGTGCTCTGTACTCGGGAGCTGGGTGCTCAGTGCTCAGGGTGCTGGGTGCTCAGTGCTCGGTGTGCTGGGTGCTCAGTGCTCAGTAATCAGGGTGCTGGGTGCTCAGTGCTCAGTACTCAGGGTGCTGGGTGCTCAGTGCTCAGGGTGCTGTGTGCTCAGTGCTCAGGGTGCTGGGTGCTCAGTGCTCAGGGTGCTGGGTGCTCAGTGCTCGGGGTGCTGGGTGCTCAGTGCTCGGGGTGCTGGGTGCTAAGTGCTCGGGGTGCTCGGTGCTCAGTACTCAGGGTGCTGGGTGCTCAGTGCTCAAGGTGCTCAGTACTCAGGGTGCTGTATGTTCAGTGCTCAGGGTGCTGGGGGCTCAGTACTCAGGGTGCTCGGTGCTTAGTACGCAGGGTGCTGGGTGCTCAGTACTCAGGGTGCTGGGTGCTCAGTGCTCGGGGTGCTGGGTGCTCAGTACTCAGGGTGCTGGGTGCTCAGTGCTCGGGGTTCTGGGTGCTCAGAACTCAGGGTGCTGGGTGCTTAGTACTCAGGGTGCTGGGTGCTCAGTACTCAGGGTGCTGGGTGCTCAGTACTCAGGGTGCTGGGTGCTCAGTACTCAGGGTGCTGGGTGCTTAGTACTCAGGGTGCTGGGTGCTCAGTGCTCGGGGTGCTGGGTGCTCAGTGCTCGGGGTGCTTGGTGCTCAGTAATCAGGGTGCTGGGTGCTCAGTACTCGTTGTGCTGGGTGCTCAGTGCTCAGGGTGCTGGGTGCTCACTACTCAGGGTGCTCGGTGCTCAGTGCTCGGGGTGCTGGGTGCTCAGTACTCAGGGTGCTCGGTGCTCAGTACTCAGGGTGCTCAGTGCTCAGTACTCAGGGTGCTCAGGCTCAGTGCTCGGGGTCCTGGGTGCTCAGTGCTCGGGGTGCTGGGTGCTCAGTGCTCGGGGTGCTCGGTGCTCAGTACTCAGTGCTCAGGGTGCTCACTGCTCAGTGCTCAGGGTGCAGGGTGTTCAGTACTCAGGGTGCTGGGTGCTCAGTACTCAGGGGGCTGGGTGCTCAGTACTCTGGGTGCTCGGTGCTCAGTGCTCAGGGTGCTGGGTGCTCAGTACTCAGGGTGTTGGGTGCTCAGTACTCAGGGTGCTGGGTGCTCAGTGCTCAGGGTGCTGGGTACTCAGTGCTCAGGGTGCTCGGTGCTCATTACTCGGGGTGCTGGGTGCTCATTCTCGGGGTGCTGGGTGCTCAGTGCTCAGGGTGCTGGGTGCTCAGTACTCAGGGTGCTGGGTGCTCAGTGCTCAGGGTGCTGGGTGCTCAGTACTCAGGGTGCTGGGTGCTCAGTGCTCAGGGTGCTGGGTCCTCAGTACTCAGGGTGCTGGGAGCTCAGTGCTCAGGGTGATCTTTGCTCAGTAGTCAGGGTGCTCAGTACTCAGGGTGCTGGGTGCTCAGTGCTCGGGGTACTGGGTGCTCAGTACTCAGGGTGCTGGGTGCTCAGTGCTCGGGGTTCTGGGTGCTCAGTGCTCAGGGTGATCGGTGCTCAGTACTCAGGGTGCTGGGTGCTCAGTGCTCAGGGTGCTGGGTGCTCAGTCCTCAGGGTGCTGAGTGCTCAGTACTCAGGGTGCTGGGTGCTCAGTACTCAGGGTGCTGGGTGCTCAGTGCTCAGGGTGCTGGGTGATCAGTGCTCCGTGTGCTGGGTGCTCAGTGCTCAGGGTGCTGGGTGCTCAGTGCTCGGGCTGCTGGGTGCTCAGTACACAGGGTGCTTGGTGCTCAGTGCTCAGGGTGCTGGGTGCTCAGTGCTCGGGGCGCTGGATGCTCAGCGCTCCGGGTGCTCGGAGCTCAGTACTCAGGGTGCTGGGTGCTCAGTGCTCGGGGTGATCGGTGCTCAGTAGTCAGGGTGCTGGGTGCTCAGTGCTCCGTGTGCTCGGTGCTCAGTACGTTGGGTGCTCACTACTCAGGGTGCTGGGTGCTCAGTGCTCAGGGTGCTGGGTGCTCAGTGCTCAGGGTGCTGGGTGCTCAGTGCTCAGGGCGCTGGGTACTCAGTGCTCAGGGTGCTGGGTGCTCAGTACTCAGGGTGCTGGGTGCTCAGTGCTGGGTGCTCAGTGCTCGGGGTGCTCGGTGCTCAGTACGTTGGGTGCTCAGTGCTCAGGGTGCTGGGTGCTCAGTGCTCAGGGTGCTGGGTGCTCAGTGCTCAGGGTGCTGGGTGCTCGGTGCTCGGGGTGCTGGGTGCTTAGTGCTCGGGGTGCCCGGTGCTCAGTACTCGGGGTGCTCAGTGCTCAGTACTCAGGGTGCTGGGTGCTCAGTGCTCAGGGTGCTGGGTGCTCAGTACTCAGGGTGCTGGGTGCTCAGTACTCAGGGTGATCGGTGCTCAGTACTCAGGGTGCTGGGTGCTCAGTGCTCGGGGTGCTGGGTGCTCAGTACTCAGGGTGCTGGGTGCTCAGTGCTCGGGGTGCTCGGTGCTCAGTACGCTGGGTGCTCAGTACTCAGGGTTCTGGGTGCTCAGTACTCAGGGTGCTGGGTGCTTAGTACTCAGGGTGCTGGGTGCTCAGTGCTCGGGGTGCTGGGTGCTCAGTGTTCAGTACTCAGGGTGCTGGGATCTCAGTGCTCAGGGTGCTGGGTGCTCAGTGCTCGGGGCGCTGGGTGCTCAGTGCTCAGGGTGCTGGGTGCTCAGTACTCTGGGTGCTCAGTGCTCAGTACTCGGGGTGCTTGGTGCTCAGTACTCAGTGCTCAGGGTGCTCAGTGCTCAGTGCTCAGTGTGCTGGGTGCTCAGTGCTCAGGGTGCTGGGTGCTCAGTGCTCAGGGTGCTGGGTGCTCAGTGCTCTGGGCGCTGGGTGCTCAGTGCTCGGGGTGCTCGGGGCTCAGTACTCAGGGTGCTGGGTGCTCAGTGCTCGGGGTGATCGGTGCTCAGTACTCAGGGTGCTGGGTGCTCAGTGCTCGGGGTGCTCGGTGCTCAGTACGTTGGGTGCTCACTACTCAGGGTGCTGGGTGCTCAGTGCTCAGGGTGCTGGGTGCTCAGTGCTCAGGGTGCTGGGTGCTCAGTGCTCAGGGTGCTGGGTGCTCAGTGCTCAGGGTGCTGGGTGCTCAGTGCTCGGGGTGCTGGGTGCTCAGTGCTCAGGGTGCTGGGTGCTCAGTACTCAGGGTGCTGGGTGCTCAGTACTCGGGGTGCTGGGTGCTCAGTACTCGGGGTGCTGGGTGCTCAGTGCTCAGGGTGCTGAGGGCTCAGTACTCAGGGTGCTGGGTGCTCAGTACTCTGGGTGCTGGGTGCTCAGTGCTCAGCGTGCTGGGTACTCAGTGCTCAGGGTGCTCGGTGCTCAGTACTCGGGGTGCTGGGTGCTCATTCTCGGGGTGCTGGGTGCTCAGTGCTCGGGGTGCTGGGTGCTCAGTACTCAGCGTGCTGGGTGCTCAGTGCTCAGGGTGCTGGGTGCTCAGTACTCAGGGTGCTGGGTGCTCAGTGCTCAGGGTGCTGGGTGCTCAGTACTCAGGGTTCTGGGAGCTCAGTGCTCAGGGTGATCGGTGCTCAGTACTCAGGGTGCGCAGTACTCAGGGTGCTGGGTGCTCAGTGCTCGGGGTTCTGGTTGCTCAGTGCTCAGGGTGCTGGGTGCTCAGTCCTCAGGGTGCTCAGTGCTCAGGGTGCTGGGTGCTCAGTGCTCGGGGTGCTCGGTGCTCAGTAGTCAGGGTGCTGAGTGCTCAGTACTCAGGGTGCTGGGTGCTCAGTACTAAGGGTGCTGGGTGCTCAGTGCTCAGTGTGCTGGGTGATCAGTGCTCAGTGTGCTGGGTGCTCAGTGATCAGGGTGCTGGGTGCTCAGTGCTCGGGGTGCTGGGTGCTCAGTACTCAGGGTGCTGAATGCTCAGTGCTCAGGGTGCTCGGTGCTCAGTGCTCGGGGCGCTGGGTGCTCAGTGCTCGGGGTGCTCGGAGCTCAGTACCCAGGGTGCTGGGTGCTCAGTGCTCGGGGTAATCGGTGCTCAGTACTCAGGGTGCTGGATGCTCAGTGCTCGGGGTGCTCGGTGCTCAGTACGTTGGGTGCTCACTACTCAGGGTGCTGGGTGCTCAGTGCTCAGGGTGCTGGGTGCTCAGTGCTCAGGGTGCTGGGTGCTCAGTGCTCAGGGTGCTGGGTGCTCAGTGCTCACCGTGCTGGGTGCTCAGTACTCGGGGTGCTGGGTGCTCAGTTCTCAGGGTGCTCGGTGCTCAGTACTCAGGGTGCTGGGTGCTCAGTGCTCGGGGTGCTGGGTGCTCAGTACTCAGATTGCTGGGTGCTCAGTACTCGGGGTGCTCGGTGCTCAGTACTCAGGGTGCTGGGTGCTCAGTGCTCGGGGTGCTGGGTGCTCAGTACTCAGATTGCTGGGTGCTCAGTTCTCAGGGTGCTCGGTGCTCAGTACTCAGGGTGCTGGGTGCTCAGTGCTCGGGGTGCTGGGTGCTCAGTGCTCAGGGTGCTGGGTGCTCAGTGCTCAGGGTGCTGGGTGCTCAGTGCTCACCGTGCTGGGTGCTCAGTGCTCGGGGTGCTGGGTGCTCAGTGCTCAGTACTCAGGGTGCTGGGTTCTCAGTGCTCGGGGTTCTGGGTGCTCAGTGCTCAGTACTCAGGGTGCTGGGTGCTCAGTGCTCAGGGTGCTGTGTGCTCAGTGCTCAGGGTGCTGGGTGCTCAGTGCTCAGGGTGCTGGGTGCTCAGTGGTCGGGGTGCTGCGTGCTCAGTGCTCAGTACTCAGGGTCCTGGGTGCTCAGTACTCAGGGTGCTGTGTGCTCAGTGCTCAGGGTGCTGGGTGCTCAGTGCTCAATGTGCTGGGTGCTCAGTGCTCAGGGTGCTGGGTGCTCAGTACTCAGGGTGCTGGGTGCTCAGTGCTCGGGGTGCTGGGTGCTCAGTGCTCAGGGTGCTGGGTGCTCAGTACTCAGGGTGTTGGGTGCTCAGTACTCTGGGTGCTGTGTGCTCAGTACTCAGGTAGCTGGGTGCTCAGTACTCAGGGTGCTGGGTGCTCAGTACTCGGGTGCTGGGTGCTCAGTGCTCAGGGTGCTGGGTGCTCAGTGCTCGGGGTGCTGGGTGCTCAGTGCTCAGTACTCAGGGTGCTGGGTGCTCAGTACTCGGGGTGCTAGGTGCTCAGTGCTCAGTACTCAGGGTGCTGGGTGCTCAGTGCTCAGGGTGCTGTGTGCTCAGTGCTCAGGGTGCTGGGTGCTCAGTGCTCAGGGTGCTGGGTGCTCAGTGGTCGGGGTGCTGCGTGCTCAGTGCTCAGTACTCAGGGTCCTGGGTGCTCAGTACTCAGGGTGCTGTGTGCTCAGTGCTCAGGGTGCTGGGTGCTCAGTGCTCAATGTGTTGGGTGCTCAGTGCTCAGGGTGCTGGGTGCTCAGTACTCAGGGTGCTAGGTGCTCAGTGCTCGGGGTGCTGGGTGCTCAGTCCTCAGGGTGCTGGGTGCTCAGTACTCAGGGTGTTGGGTGCTCAGTACTCTGGGTGCTGTGTGCTCAGTACTCAGGTAGCTGGGTGCTCAGTACTCAGGGTGCTGTGTGCTCAGTGCTCAGGGTGCTGGGTGCTCAGTGCTCAATGTGTTGGGTGCTCAGTGCTCAGGGTGCTGGGTGCTCAGTACTCAGGGTGCTAGGTGCTCAGTGCTCGGGGTGCTGGGTGCTCAGTCCTCAGGGTGCTGGGTGCTCAGTACTCAGGGTGTTGGGTGCTCAGTACTCTGGGTGCTGTGTGCTCAGTACTCAGGTAGCTGGGTGCTCAGTACTCAGGGTGCTGGGTGCTCAGTACTCGGGTGCTGGGTGCTCAGTGCTCAGGGTGCTGGGTGCTCAGTGCTCGGGGTGCTGGGTGCTCAGTGCTCAGTACTCAGGGTGCTGGGTGCTCAGTACTCGGGGTGCTAGGTGCTCAGTGCTCAGTACTCAGGGTGCTGGGTGCTCAGTGCTCAGGGTGCTGGGTGTTCACTGCTCAGGGTGCTGGGTGCTCAGTGCTCAGGGTGCTGGGTACTCAGTGCTCAGGGTACTGGGTGCTCAGTACTCAGGGTGCTGGGTGCTCAGAGCTCAGGGTGCTGGGTGCTCAGTGCTCGGGGTGCTGGGTGCTCAGTGCTCGGGGTGCTGGGTGCTCAGTGCTCAGGTGCTCGGTGCTCAGTACTCAGGGTGCTGGGTGCTCAGTGCTCGGGGTGCTCGTAGCTCAGTACTCAGGGTGCTGGGTGCTCAGTGCTCGGGGTGATCGGTGCTCAGTACTCAGGGTGCTGGGTGCTCAGTGCTCGGGGTGCTCGGTGCTCAGTACGTTGGGTGCTCACTATTCAGGGTGCTGGGTGCTCAGTGCTCAGGGTGCTGGGTGCTCAGTGCTCAGGGTGCTGGGTGCTCAGTGCTCAGGGTGCTGGGTGCTCAGTACTCAGGGTGCTGGGTGCTTAGTACTCGGGGTGCTGGGTGCTCAGTGCTCGGGGTGCTGGGTGCTCAGTACTCAGGGTGCTGGGTGCTCAGTTCTCGGGGTGCTGGGTGCTCAGTACTCGGGTTGCTGGGTGCTCAGTACTCAGGGTGCTGGGTGCTCTGTACTCGGGAGCTGGGTGCTCAGTGCTCAGGGTGCTGGGTGCTCAGTGCTCAGTGTGCTGGGTGCTCAGTGCTCAGTACTCAGGGTTCTGGGTGCTCAGTGCTCAGTATTCAGGGTGCTGGGTGCTCAGTGCTCAGGGTGCTGTGTGCTCAGTGCTCAGGGTGCTGGGTGCTCAGTGCTCAGGGTGCTGGGTACTCAGTGCTCAGGGTGCTGGGTCCTCAGTACTCAGGGTGCTGGGTGCTCAGTACTCAGGGTGCTGGGTGCTCAGTGCTCGGGGTGGTGGGTGCTCAGTGCTCGGGGTGCTGGGTGCTCAGTGCTTGGGGTGCTGTGTGTTCAGTGCTCAGGGTGCTGGGTGCTCAGTACTCCGGGTGCTGGGTGCTCAGTGCTCGGGGTGCTCGGTGCTCAGTGCTCAAGGTGCTGGGTGCTCAGTACTCAGGGTGCTCATTGCTCAGGGTGCTGGGTGCTCAGTACACAGGGTGCTGGGTGTTCAGTGCTCAGGGTGCTCGGTGCTCAGTACGTTGGGTGCTCAGTACTCAGGGTGCTGGGGGCTCAGTGCTCAGGGTGCTGGGTGCTCAGTGCTCAGGGTGCTGGGTGCTCAGTACTCAGGGTGCTTTGTGCTCGGTGCTCAGTATGCTGGGTGCTCAGTACTCAGGATGCTGGGTGCTCAGTGCTCGGGGTGCTCGGTGCTCAGTACGCTGGGTGCTCTGTACTCACTGTGCTGGGTGCTCAGTACTCAGGGTGCAGGGTGCTCAGTACTCAGGGTGCTGGGTGCTTAGTACTCAGGGTGCTGGGTGCACAGTGCTCGGGGTACTGGGTGCTCTGTGCTCAGTACTCAGGGTGCTGGGTGCTCAGTGCTCAGGGTGCTGGGTGCTCAGTGCTCGGGGTGCTGGGTGCTCAGTACTCAGGGTGCTGGGTGCTCAGTACTCCGGGTGCTGGGTGCTCAGTTCTCGGGGTGCTCGGTGCTCAGTACTCAGGGCTCAGGGTGCTCAGTGGTCAGTGCTCAGGGTGCTGGGTGTTCAATACTCAGATTGCTGGGTGCTCAGTGCTCAGGGTGCTGGGTGCTCAGTACTCAGGGTGCTGGGTGCTCAGTACTCAGGGTGCTGGGTGCTTAGTACTCAGGGTGCTGGGTGCTCAGTGCTCGGGGTGCTGGGTGCTCAGTGCTCGGGGTGCTTGGTGCTCAGTAATCAGGGTGCTGGGTGCTCAGTACTCGTTGTGCTGGGTGCTCAGTGCTCAGGGTGCTGGGTGCTCACTACTCAGGGTGCTCGGTGCTCAGTGCTCGGGGTACTGGGTGCTCAGTACTCAGGGTGCTCGGTGCTCAGTACTCAGGGTGCTCAGTGCTCAGTACTCAGGGTGCTCACCCTCAGTGCTCGGGGTGCTGGCTGCTCAGTGCTCGGGGTGCTGGGTGCTCAGTGCTCGGGGTGCTGGGTGCTCAGTGCTCAGGGTGCTGGGTGCTCAGTGCTCAGAGTGCTGGGTGCTCAGTGCTCAGGGTGCTGGGTGCTCAGTGCTCAGAGTGCTGGGTGCTCAGTACTCAGGGTGCTGGGTGCTCAGTGCTCGGGGTGCTGGGTGCTCAGTACTCAGGGTGCTGGGTGCTCAGTGCTCAGAGTGCTGGGTGCTCAGTACTCAGAGTGCTGTGTGTTCAGTGCTCAGGGTGCTGGGTGCTCAGTACTCAGGGTGCTCGGTGCTTAGTACTCATGGTGCTGGGTGCTCAGTACTCCGGGTGCTGGGTGCTCAGTGCTCGGGGTGCTCGGTGCTCAGTACGTTGGGTGCTCACTACTCAGGGTGCTGCGTGCTCAGTGCTCAGGGTGCTGGGTGCTCAGTGCTCAGGATGCTGTTTGCTCAGTGCTCAGGGTGCTGGGTGCTCAGTACTCAGGGTGCTGGGTGCTCAGTGCTCGGGGTTCTGGGTGCTCAGTTCTCAGGGTGCTGGGTGCTCAGTACTCAGGGTGCTGGGTGCTCAGTACTCGGGGTGCTGGGTGCTCAGTATTCAGGGTGCTGGGTGCTCAGTACTCATTGTGCTGGGTGCTCAGTACTCGGGTGCTGGGTGCTCAGTGCTCAGTACTCAGGGTGCTGGGTGCTCAGTGCTCGGGGTGCTGCGTGCTCAGTGCTCAGTACTCAGGGTCCTGGGTGCTCAGTACTCAGGGTGCTGTGTGCTCAGTGCTCAGGGTGCTGGGTGCTCAGTGCTCAGGGTGCTGGGTGCTCAGTGCTCAGGGTGCTGGGTGCTCAGTACTCAGGGTGCTGGGTGCTCAGTGCTCGGGGTGCTGGGTGCTCAGTGCTCAGGGTGCTGGGTGCTCAGTACTCAGGGTGTTGGGTGCTCAGTACTCAGGGTGCTGGGTGCTCAGTACTCAGGTAGCTGGGTGCTCAGTACTCAGGGTGCTGGGTGCTCAGTACTCGGGTGCTGGGTGCTCAGTGCTCAGGGTGCTGGGTGCTCAGTGCTCGGGTGCTGGGTGCTCAGTGCTCAGTACTCAGGGTGCTGGGTGCTCAGTGCTCAGGGTGCTGGGTGCTCACTGCTCAGGGTGCTGGGTGCTCAGTGCTCAGGGTGCTGGGTACTCAGTGCTCAGGGTACTGGGTGCTCATTACTCAGGGTGCTGGGTGCTCAGTGCTCAGGGTGCAGGGTGCTCACTGCTCAGGGTGCTGTGTGCTCAGTGCTCAGTGTGCTGGGTACTCAGTGCTCAGGGTACTGGGTGCTCAGTACTCAGGGTGCTGGGTGCTCAGCGCTCAGGGTGCTGGGTGCTCAGTGCTCGGGGTGCTGGGTGCTCAGTGCTCGGGGTGCTGGGTGCTGAGTGCTCGGGGTGCTCGGTGCTCAGTACTCAGGGTGCTGTATGTTCAGTGTTCAGGGTGCTGGGTGCTCAGTACTCAGGGTGCTCGGTGCTTAGTACTCAGGGTGCTGGGTGCTCAGTACTCCGGGTGCTGGGTGCTCAGTGCTCGGGGTGCTCGGTGCTCAGTACTCAGTGCTCAGGGTGCTCACTGCTCAGTGCTCAGGGTGCTGGGTGTTCAGTACTCATGGTGCTGGGTGCTCAGTACTCAGGGGGCTGGGTGCTCAGTACTCTGGGTGCTCAGTGCTCAGTGCTCAGGGTGCTGGGTGCTCAGTACTCAGGGTGCTGGGTGCTCAGTACTCAGGGTGCTGGGTGCTCAGTGCTCAGGGTGCTGGGTACTCAGTGCTCAGGGTGCTCGGTGCTCAGTACTCGGGGTGCTGGGTGCTCATTCTCGGGGTGCTGGGTGCTCAGTGCTCAGGGTGCTGGGTGCTCAGTACTCAGGGTGCTGGTTGCTCAGTGCTCAGGGTGCTGGGTGCTCAGTACTCAGGGTGCTGGGTGCTCAGTGCTCAGGGTGCTGGGTGCTCAGTACTCAGGGTGCTGGGTGCTCAGTGCTCAGGGTGCTGGGTGCTCAGTACTCAGGGTGCTGGGAGCTCAGTGCTCAGGGTGATCGGTGCTCAGTACTCAGGGTGCTCAGTACTCAGGGTACTGGGTGCTCAGTGCTCGGGGTGCTGGGAGCTCAGTACTCAGGGTGCTGGGTGCTCAGTGCTCGGGGTGCTGGGTGCTCAGTGCTCAGGGTGATCGGTGCTCAGTACTCAGGGTGCTGGGTGCTCAGTGCTCAGGGTGCTGGGTGTTCAGTCCACAGGGTGCTCAGTGCTCAGAGTGCTGGGTGCTCAGTGCTCGGGGTGCTGGGTGTTCAGTGCTCGGGGTGCTGGGTGCTCAGTGCTCAGGGTGCTGGGTGCTCAGTGCTCAGTGCTCAGGGTGCTGGTTGCTCAGTACTCAGGGTGCTGGGTGCTCAGTACTCAGGGTGCTTGGTGCTCAGTGCTCAGGGTGCTAGGTGCTCAGAACTCAGGGTGCTGGGTGATCAGTGCTCGGGGTGCTGGGTGCTCAGTGCTCAGGGTGCTGGGTGCTCAGTGCTCAGGGTGCTGGGTGCTCAGTACTCAGGGTGCTGGGTGCTCAGTGCTCGGGGTGCTCGGTGCTCAGTACTCAAGGTGCTGGGTGCTCAGTGCTCATTGTGCTGGGTGCTCAGTGCTCAGGGTGCTCAGTGCTCAGCGCTCAGGGTGCTGGGTGTTCAGTACTCAGGGTGCTGGGTGCTCAGTACTCAGGGTGCTGGGTGCTCAGTACTCAGGATGCTGGGTGCTCAGTGCTCGGGGTGCTCCGTGCTCAGTACTCAGGGTGCTGGGTGCTCAGGACTCAGGGTGCTGGGTGCTCAGTGCTCAGGGTTCTGGGTGCTCAGTGCTCGGGGTGATCGGTGCTCAGTACTCAGGGTGCTGGTTGCTCAGTGCTCGGGGTGCTCGGAGCTCAGTACTCAGGGTGCTGGGTGCTCAGTGCTCGGGGTGATCGGTGCTCAGTACTCAAGGTGCTGGGTGCTCAGCGCTCGGGGTGCTCGGTGCTCAGTACGTTGGGTGCTCACTACTCAGGGTGCTGGCTGCTCAGTGCTCAGGGTGCTGGGTGCTCAGTGCTCAGGGTGCTGGGTGCTCAGTGCTCAGGGTGCTGGGTGCTCAGTACTCAGGGTGCTGGGTGCTCAGTGCTCGGGGTGCTGGGTGCTCAGTGCTCAGGGTGCTGGGTGCTCAGTACTCAGGGTGCTGGGTGCTCAGTACTCGGGGTGCTGGGTGCTCAGTACTCGGGGTGCTGGGTGCTCAGTACTCGGGGTGCTGGGTGCTCAGTACTCGGGGTGCTGGGTGCTCAGTACTCAGGGTGCTGGGTGCTCTGTACTCGGGAGCTGGGTGCTCAGTGCTCAGGGTGCTGGGTGCTCAGTGCTCGGTGTGCTGGGTGCTCAGTGCTCAGTAATCAGGGTGCTGGGTGCTCAGTGCTCAGTACTCAGGGTGCTGGGTGCTCAGTGCTCAGGGTGCTGTGTGCTCAGTGCTCAGGGTGCTGGGTGCTCAGTGCTCAGGGTGCTGGGTGCTCAGTGCTCGGGGTGATGGGTGCTCAGTGCTCGGGGTGCTGGGTGCTAAGTGCTCGGGGTGCTCGGTGCTCATTACTCAGGGTGCTGGGTGCTCAGTGCTCAAGGTGCTCAGTACTCAGGGTGCTGTATGTTCAGTGCTCAGGGTGCTGGGTGCTCAGTACTCAGGGTGCTCGGTGCTTAGTACGCAGGGTGCTGGGTGCTCAGTACTCAGGGTGCTGGGTGCTCAGTTCTCGGGGTGCTCGGTGCTCAGTGCTCAAGGTGCTGGGTGCTCAGTACTCAGGGTGCTCATTGCTCAGGGTGTTGGGTGCTCAGTGCTCGGGGTGCTGGGTGCTCAGTACTCAGGGTGCTGGGTGCTCAGTGCTCGGGGTTCTGGGTGCTCAGTGCTCAGGGTGATCGGTGCTCAGTACTCAGGGTGCTGGGTGCTCAGTGCTCAGGGTGCTGGGTGCTCAGTCCTCAGGGTGCTCAGTGCTCAGGGTGCTGGGTGCTCAGTGCTCGGGGTGCTCGGTGCTCAGTACTCAGGGTGCTGAGTGCTCAGTACTCAGGGTGCTGGGTGCTCAGTACTCAGGGTGCTGGGTGCTCAGTGCTCAGTGTGTTGGGTGATCAGTGCTCAGTGTGCTGGGTGCTCAGTGATCAGGGTGCTGGGTGCTCAGTGCTCGTGGTGCTGGGTGCTCAGTACTCAGGGTGCTGGGTGCTCAGTACTCAGGGTGCTGGGTGCTTAGTACTCAGGGTGCTGGGTGCTCAGTGCTCGGGGTGCTGGGTGCTCAGTGCTCGGGGTGCTTGGTGCTCAGTAATCAGGGTGCTGGGTGCTCAGTACTCGTTGTGCTGGGTGCTCAGTGCTCAGGGTGCTGGGTGCTCACTACTCAGGGTGCTCGGTGCTCAGTGCTCGGGGTGCTGGGTGCTCAGTACTCAGGGTGCTCGGTGCTCAGTACTCAGGGTGCTCAGTGCTCAGTACTCAGGGTGCTCAGGCTCAGTGCTCGGGGTGCTGGGTGCTCAGTGCTCGGGGTGCTGGGTGCTCAGTGCTCAGTGTGCTGGGTGCTCAGTGCTCAGAGTGCTGGGTGCTCAGTACTCAGGGTGCTCGGTGCTCGGTGCTCTGTACGCTGGGTGCTCAGTACTCAGGGTGCTGGGTGCTCAGTGCTCGGGGTGCTGGGTGCTCAGTACTCAGGGTGCTGGGTGCTCAGTGCTCGGGGTGCTCGGTGCTCAGTACGCTGGGTGCTGGGTGCTCATTCTCGGCGTGCTGTGTGCTCAGTACTCAGGGTGCTGGGTGCTCAGTACTCCGGGTGCTGGGTGCTCAGTTCTCGGGGTGCTCGGTGCTCAGTACTCAGGGCTCAGGGTGCTCAGTGCTCAGTGCTCAGGGTGCTGGGTGTTCAGTACTCAGGGTGCTGGGTGCTCAGTACTCAAGGTGCTGGGTGCTCAGTGCTCAGGGTGCTGGGTGCTCAGTACTCGGGGTGCTGGTTGCTCAGTGCTCAGGGTGCTCGGGGCTCAGTACTCAGGGTGCTGGGTGCTCAGTACTCAGGGTGCTGGGTGCTCAGTGCTCAGCGTGCTGGGTACTCAGTGCTCAGGGTGCTCGGTGCTCAGTACTCGGGGTGCTGGGTGCTCATTTTCGGGGTGCTGGGTGCTCAGTGCTCGGGGTGCTGGGTGCTCAGTACGCAGCGTGCTGGGTGCTCAGTGCTCAGGGTGCTGGGTGCTCAGTACTCAGGGTGCTGGGTGCTCAGTGCTCAGGGTGCTGGGTGCTCAGTACTCAGGGTGCTGGGTGCTCAGTGTTCACGGTGCTGGGTGCTCAGTACTCAGGGTTCTGGGAGCTCAGTGCTCAGGGTGATCGGTGCTCAGTACTCAGGGTGCTCAGTACTCAGGGTGCTGGGTGCTCAGTGCTCGGGGTGCTGGGTGCTCAGTACTCAGGGTGCTGGGTGCTCAGTGCTCGGGGTTCTGGGTGCTCAGTGCTCAGGGTGATCGGTGCTCAGTACTCAGGGTGCTGGGTGCTCAGTGCTCAGGGTGCTGGGTGCTCAGACCTCAGGGTGCTCAGTGCTCAGGGTGCTGGGTGCTCAGTGCTTGGGGTGCTCGGTGCTCAGTACTCAGGGTGCTGAGTGCTCAGTACTCAGGGAGCTGGGTGCTCAGTACTCAGGGTGCTGGGTGCTCAGTGCTCAGTGTGCTGGGTGATCAGTGCTCAGTGTGCTGGGTGCCCAGTGATCAGGGTGCTGGGTGCTCAGTGCTCGGGGTGCTGGTTGCTCAGTACTCAGGGTGCTGGGTGCTCAGTGCTCAGGGTGCTCGGTGCTCAGTGCTCGGGGCGCTGGGTGCTCAGTGCTCGGGGTGCTCGGAGCTCAGTACCCAGGGTGCTGGGTGCTCAGTGCTCGGGGTGCTGGTTGCTCAGTACTCAGGGTGCTGGGTGCTCAGTGCTCGGGGTGCTCGGTGCTCAGTACGTTGGGTGCTCACTACTCAGGGTGCTGGGTGCTCAGTGCACAGGGTGCTGGGTGCTCAGTGCTCAGGGTGCTGGGTGCTCAGTGCTCAGGGTGCTGGGTGCTCAGTGCTCAGGGTGCTGGGTGCTCAGTACTCAGGGTGCTGGGTGCTCAGTGCTCGGGGTGCTGGGTGCTCAGTGCTCGGGGTGCTGGGTGCTCAGTACTCAGGGTGCTGGGTGCTCAGTACTCGGGGTGCTGGGTGCTCAGTACTCGGGTTGCTGGGTGCTCAGTACTCAGGGTGCTGGGTGCTCTGTACTCGGGAGCTGGGTGCTCAGTGCTCAGGGTGCTGGGTGCTCAGTGCTCGGTGTGCTGGGTGCTCAGTGCTCAGTACTCAGGGTGCTGGGTGCTCAGTGCTCAGTACTCAGGGTGCTGGGTGCTCAGTGCTCAGGGTGCTGTGTGCTCAGTGCTCAGGGTGCTGGGTGCTCAGTGCTCAGGGTGCTGGGTACTCAGTGCTCAGGGTGCTGGGTGCTCAGTACTCAGGGTGCTGGGTGCTCAGTACTCAGGGTGCTGGGTGCTCAGTGCTCGGGGTGCTGGGTGCTCAGTGCTCGGGGTGCTGTGTGCTCAGTGCTCGGGGTGCTCGGTGCTCAGTACTCAGGGTGCTGGGTGCTCAGTGCTCGAGGTGCTCAGTACTCAGGGTGCTGTGTGTTCAGTGCTCAGGGTGCTGTGTGCTCAGTGCTCAGGGTGCTGGGTGCTCAGTGCTCAGGGTGCTGGGTACTCAGTGCTCAGGGTGTTGGGTGCTCAGTGCGCGAGGTGCTCTTTACTCAGAGTGCTGTGTGTTCAGTGCTCAGGGTGCTGGGTGCTCAGTACTCAGGGTGCTCGGTGCTTAGTACTCATGGTGCTGGGTGCTCAGTACTCCGGGTGCTGGGTGCTCAGTGCTCGGGGTGCTCGGTGCTCAGTACGTTGGGTGCTCACTACTCAGGGTGCTGGGTGCTCAGTATTCAGGGTGCTGGGTCCTCAGTACTCATTGTGCTGGGTGCTCAGTACTCGGGTGCTGGGTGCTCAGTGCTCAGGGTGCTGGGTGCTCAGTGCTCGGGGTGCTGGGTGCTCAGTGCTCAGTACTCAGGTTGCTGGGTGCTCAGTGCTCGGGGTGCTGCGTGCTCAGTGCTCAGTACTCAGGGTCCTGGGTGCTCAGTACTCAGGGTGCTGTGTGCTCAGTGCTCAGGGTGCTGGGTGCTCAGTGCTCAGGGTGCTGGGTGCTCAGTGCTCAGGGTGCTGGGTGCTCAGTGCTCAGGGTGCTGGGTGCTCAGTACTCAGGGTGCTGGGTGCTCAGTACTCAGGGTGCTGGGTGCTCAGTACTCAGGGTGCTGGGTGCTCAGTGCTCGGGGTGCTGGGTGCTCAGTACTCGGGGTGCTGGGTGCTCATTCTCGGGGTGCTGGGTGCTCAGTGCTCAGGGTGCTGGGTGCTCAGTACTCAGGGTGCTGGGTGCTCAGTGCTCAGGGTGCTGGGTGCTCAGTACTCAGGGTGCTGGGTGCTCAGTGCTCAGGGTGCTGGGACCTCAGTACTCAGGGTGCTGGGAGCTCAGTGCTCAGGGTGATCTTTGCTCAGTAGTCAGGGTGCTCAGTACTCAGGGTGCTGGGTGCTCAGTGCTCGGGGTACTGGGTGCTCAGTACTCAGGGTGCTGGGTGCTCAGTGCTCGGGGTTCTGGGTGCTCAGTGCTCAGGGTGATCGGTGCTCAGTACTCAGGGTGCTGGGTGCTCAGTGCTCAGGGTGCTGGGTGCTCAGTCCTCAGGGTGCTGAGTGCTCAGTACTCAGGGTGCTGGGTGCTCAGTACTCAGGGTGCTGGGTGCTCAGTGCTCAGGGTGCTGGGTGATCAGTGCTCCG
Source organism: Microtus oregoni (assembly GCF_018167655.1). Classification (NCBI taxonomy): domain Eukaryota; kingdom Metazoa; phylum Chordata; class Mammalia; order Rodentia; family Cricetidae; genus Microtus; species Microtus oregoni. Next base: position 30,734 of record NW_024543884.1, read on the forward strand.
TGTGCTGGGTGCTCAGTGCTCAGGGTGCTGGGTGCTCAGTGCTCGGGCTGCTGGGTGCTCATTACACAGGGTGCTTGGTGCTCAGTGCTCAGGGTGCTGGGTGCTCAGTGCTCGGGGCGCTGGATGCTCAGTGCTCCGGGTGCTCGGAGCTCAGTACTCAGGGTGCTGGGTGCTCAGTGCTCGGGGTGATCGGTGCTCAGTAGTCAGGGTGCTGGGTGCTCAGTGCTCCGTGTGCTCGGTGCTCAGTACGTTGGGTGCTCACTAATCAGGGTGCTGGGTGCTCAGTGCTCAGGGTGCTGGGTGCTCAGTGCTCAGGGTGCTGGGTGCTCAGTGCTCAGGGCGCTGGGTACTCAGTGCTCAGGGTGCTGGGTGCTCAGTACTCAGGGTGCTGGGTGCTCAGTGCTGGGTGCTCAGTGCTCGGCGTGCTCGGTGCTCAGTACGTTGGGTGCTCAGTGCTCAGGGTGCTGGGTGCTCAGTGCTCAGGGTGCTGGGTGCTCAGTGCTCAGGGTGCTGGGTGCTCGGTGCTCGGGGTGCTGGGTGCTTAGTGCTCGGGGTGCCCGGTGCTCAGTACTCGGGGTGCTCAGTGCTCAGTACTCAGGGTGCTGGGTGCTCAGTGCTCAGGGTGCTGGGTGCTCAGTACTCAGGGTGCTGGGTGCTCAGTACTCAGGGTGCTCGGTGCTCAGTACTCAGGGTGCTGGGTGCTCAGTACTCGGGGTGCTGGGTGCTCAGTACTCAGGGTGCTGGGTGCTCAGTGCTCGGGGTGCTCGGTGCTCAGTACGCTGGGTGCTCAGTACTCAGGGTTCTGGGTGCTCAGTACTCAGGGTGCTGGGTGCTTAGTACTCAGGGTGCTGGGTGCTCAGTGCTCGGGGTGCTGGGTGCTCAGTGTTCAGTACTCAGGGTGCTGGGAGCTCAGTGCTCAGGGTGCTGGGTGCTCAGTGCTCGGGGCGCTGGGTGCTCAGTGCTCAGGGTGCTGGGTGCTCAGTACTCTGGGTGCTCAGTGCTCAGTACTCGGGGTGCTTGGTGCTCAGTACTCAGTGCTCAGGGTGCTCAGTGCTCAGTGCTCAGTGTGCTGGGTGCTCAGTGCTCAGGGTGCTGGGTGCTCAGTGCTCAGGGTGCTGGGTGCTCAGTGCTTGGGGTGCTCGGTGCTCAGTACTCAGGGTGCTGAGTGCTCAGTACTCAGGGAGCTGGGTGCTCAGTACTCAGGGTGCTGGGTGCTCAGTGCTCAGTGTGCTGGGTGATCAGTGCTCAGTGTGCTGGGTGCCCAGTGATCAGGGTGCTGGGTGCTCAGTGCTCGGGGTGCTGGTTGCTCAGTACTCAGGGTGCTGGGTGCTCAGTGCTCAGGGTGCTCGGTGCTCAGTGCTCGGGGCGCTGGGTGCTCAGTGCTCGGGGTGCTCGGAGCTCAGTACCCAGGGTGCTGGGTGCTCAGTGCTCGGGGTGCTGGTTGCTCAGTACTCAGGGTGCTGGGTGCTCAGTGCTCGGGGTGCTCGGTGCTCAGTACGTTGGGTGCTCACTACTCAGGGTGCTGGGTGCTCAGTGCACAGGTTGCTGGGTGCTCAGTGCTCAGGGTGCTGGGTGCTCAGTGCTCAGGGTGCTGGGTGCTCAGTGCTCAGGGTGCTGGGTGCTCAGTACTCAGGGTGCTGGGTGCTCAGTGCTCGGGGTGCTGGGTGCTCAGTGCTCGGGGTGCTGGGTGCTCAGTACTCAGGGTGCTGGGTGCTCAGTACTCGGGGTGCTGGGTGCTCAGTACTCGGGTTGCTGGGTGCTCAGTACTCAGGGTGCTGGGTGCTCTGTACTCGGGAGCTGGGTGCTCAGTGCTCAGGGTGCTGGGTGCTCAGTGCTCGGTGTGCTGGGTGCTCAGTGCTCAGTACTCAGGGTGCTGGGTGCTCAGTGCTCAGTACTCAGGGTGCTGGGTGCTCAGTGCTCAGGGTGCTGTGTGCTCAGTGCTCAGGGTGCTGGGTGCTCAGTGCTCAGGGTGCTGGGTACTCAGTGCTCAGGGTGCTGGGTGCTCAGTACTCAGGGTGCTGGGTGCTCAGTACTCAGGGTGCTGGGTGCTCAGTGCTCGGGGTGCTGGGTGCTCAGTGCTCGGGGTGCTGTGTGCTCAGTGCTCGGGGTGCTCGGTGCTCAGTACTCAGGGTGCTGGGTGCTCAGTGCTCGAGGTGCTCAGTACTCAGGGTGCTGTGTGTTCAGTGCTCAGGGTGCTGTGTGCTCAGTGCTCAGGGTGCTGGGTGCTCAGTGCTCAGGGTGCTGGGTACTCAGTGCTCAGGGTGTTGGGTGCTCAGTGCGCGAGGTGCTCTTTACTCAGAGTGCTGTGTGTTCAGTGCTCAGGGTGCTGGGTGCTCAGTACTCAGGGTGCTCGGTGCTTAGTACTCATGGTGCTGGGTGCTCAGTACTCCGGGTGCTGGGTGCTCAGTGCTCGGGGTGCTCGGTGCTCAGTACGTTGGGTGCTCACTACTCAGGGTGGTGGGTGCTCAGTATTCAGGGTGCTGGGTCCTCAGTACTCATTGTGCTGGGTGCTCAGTACTCGGGTGCTGGGTGCTCAGTGCTCAGGGTGCTGGGTGCTCAGTGCTCGGGGTGCTGGGTGCTCAGTGCTCAGTACTCAGGTTGCTGGGTGCTCAGTGCTCGGGGTGCTGCGTGCTCAGTGCTCAGTACTCAGGGTCCTGGGTGCTCAGTACTCAGGGTGCTGTGTGCTCAGTGCTCAGGGTGCTGGGTGCTCAGTGCTCAGGGTGCTGGGTGCTCAGTGCTCAGGGTGCTGGGTGCTCAGTGCTCAGGGTGCTGGGTGCTCAGTACTCAGGGTGCTGGGTGCTCAGTACTCAGGGTGCTGGGTGCTCAGTACTCAGGGTGCTGGGTGCTCAGTGCTCGGGGTGCTGGGTGCTCAGTACTCGGGGTGCTGGGTGCTCATTCTCGGGGTGCTGGGTGCTCAGTGCTCAGGGTGCTGGGTGCTCAGTACTCAGGGTGCTGGGTGCTCAGTGCTCAGGGTGCTGGGTGCTCAGTACTCAGGGTGCTGGGTGCTCAGTGCTCAGGGTGCTGGGACCTCAGTACTCAGGGTGCTGGGAGCTCAGTGCTCAGGGTGATCTTTGCTCAGTAGTCAGGGTGCTCAGTACTCAGGGTGCTGGGTGCTCAGTGCTCGGGGTACTGGGTGCTCAGTACTCAGGGTGCTGGGTGCTCAGTGCTCGGGGTTCTGGGTGCTCAGTGCTCAGGGTGATCGGTGCTCAGTACTCAGGGTGCTGGGTGCTCAGTGCTCAGGGTGCTGGGTGCTCAGTCCTCAGGGTGCTGAGTGCTCAGTACTCAGGGTGCTGGGTGCTCAGTACTCAGGGTGCTGGGTGCTCAGTGCTCAGGGTGCTGGGTGATCAGTGCTCCGTGTGCTGGGTGCTCAGTGCTCAGGGTGCTGGGTGCTCAGTGCTCGGGCTGCTGGGTGCTCAGTACACAGGGTGCTTGGTGCTCAGTGCTCAGGGTGCTGGGTGCTCAGTGCTCGGGGCGCTGGATGCTCAGTGCTCCGGGTGCTCGGAGCTCAGTACTCAGGGTGCTGGGTGCTCAGTGCTCGGGGTGATCGGTGCTCAGTAGTCAGGGTGCTGGGTGCTCAGTGCTCCGTGTGCTCGGTGCTCAGTACGTTGGGTGCTCACTAATCAGGGTGCTGGGTGCTCAGTGCTCAGGGTGCTGGGTGCTCAGTGCTCAGGGTGCTGGGTGCTCAGTGCTCAGGGCGCTGGGTACTCAGTGCTCAGGGTGCTGGGTGCTCAGTACTCAGGGTGCTGGGTGCTCAGTGCTGGGTGCTCAGTGCTCGGCGTGCTCGGTGCTCAGTACGTTGGGTGCTCAGTGCTCAGGGTGCTGGGTGCTCAGTGCTCAGGGTGCTGGGTGCTCAGTGCTCAGGGTGCTGGGTGCTCGGTGCTCGGGGTGCTGGGTGCTTAGTGCTCGGGGTGCCCGGTGCTCAGTACTCGGGGTGCTCAGTGCTCAGTACTCAGGGTGCTGGGTGCTCAGTGCTCAGGGTGCTGGGTGCTCAGTACTCAGGGTGCTGGGTGCTCAGTACTCAGGGTGCTCGGTGCTCAGTACTCAGGGTGCTGGGTGCTCAGTACTCGGGGTGCTGGGTGCTCAGTACTCAGGGTGCTGGGTGCTCAGTGCTCGGGGTGCTCGGTGCTCAGTACGCTGGGTGCTCAGTACTCAGGGTTCTGGGTGCTCAGTACTCAGGGTGCTGGGTGCTTAGTACTCAGGGTGCTGGGTGCTCAGTGCTCGGGGTGCTGGGTGCTCAGTGTTCAGTACTCAGGGTGCTGGGAGCTCACTGCTCAGGGTGCTGGGTGCTCAGTGCTCGGGGCGCTGGGTGCTCAGTGCTCAGGGTGCTGGGTGCTCAGTACTCTGGGTGCTCAGTGCTCAGTACTCGGGGTGCTTGGTGCTCAGTACTCAGTGCTCAGGGTGCTCAGTGCTCAGTGCTCAGTGTGCTGGGTGCTCAGTGCTCAGGGTGCTGGGTGCTCAGTGCTCAGGGTGCTGGGTGCTCAGTGCTCGGGGCGCTGGGTGCTCAGTGCTCGGGGTGCTCGGGGCTCAGTACTCAGGGTGCTGGGTGCTCAGTGCTCGGGGTGATCGGTGCTCAGTACTCAGGGTGCTGGGTGCTCAGTGCTCGGGGTGCTCGGTGCGCAGTACGTTGGGTGCTCACTACTCAGGGTGCTGGGTGCTCAGTGCTCAGGGTGCTGGGTGCTCAGTGCTCAGGGTGCTGGGTGCTCAGTGCTCAGGGTGCTGGGTGCTCAGTACTCAGGGTGCTGGGTGCTCAGTGCTCGGGGTGCTGGGTGCTCAGTGCTCAGGGTGCTGGGTGCTCAGTACTCAGGGTGCTGGGTGCTCAGTACTCGGGGTGCTGGGTGCTCAGTACTCGGGGTGCTGGGTGCTCAGTACTCAGGGTGCTGGGTGCTCTGTACTCGGGAGCTGGGTGCTCAGTGCTCAGGGTGCTGGGTGCTCAGTGCTCGGTGTGCTGGGTGCTCAGTGCTCAGTAATCAGGGTGCTGGGTGCTCAGTGCTCAGTACTCAGGGTGCTGGGTGCTCAGTGCTCAGGGTGCTGGTGCTCAGTGCTCAGGGTGCTGGGTGCTCAGTGCTCAGGGTGCTGGGTGCTCAGTGCTCGGGGTGCTGGGTGCTCAGTGCTCGGGGTGCTGGGTGCTAAGTGCTCGGGGTGCTCGGTGCTCAGTACTCAGGGTGCTGGGTGCTCAGTGCTCAAGGTGCTCAGTACTCAGGGTGCTGTATGTTCAGTGCTCAGGGTGCTGGGTGCTCAGTACTCAGGGTGCTCGGTGCTTAGTACGCAGGGTGCTGGGTGCTCAGTACTCAGGGTGCTGGGTGCTCAGTTCTCGGGGTGCTCGGTGCTCAGTGCTCAAGGTGCTGGGTGCTCAGTACTCAGGGTGCTCATTGCTCAGGGTGTTGGGTGCTCAGTGCTCGGGGTGCTGGGTGCTCAGTACTCAGGGTGCTGGGTGCTCAGTGCTCGGGGTTCTGGGTGCTCAGTGCTCAGGGTGCTGGGTGCTTAGTACTCAGGGTGCTGGGTGCTCAGTACTCAGGGTGCTGGGTGCTCAGTACTCAGGGTGCTGGGTGCTCAGTACTCAGGGTGCTGGGTGCTTAGTACTCAGGGTGCTGGGTGCTCAGTGCTCGGGGTGCTGGGTGCTCAGTGCTCGGGGTGCTTGGTGCTCAGTAATCAGGGTGCTGGGTGCTCAGTACTCGTTGTGCTGGGTGCTCAGTGCTCAGGGTGCTGGGTGCTCACTACTCAGGGTGCTCGGTGCTCAGTGCTCGGGGTGCTGGGTGCTCAGTACTCAGGGTGCTCGGTGCTCAGTACTCAGGGTGCTCAGTGCTCAGTACTCAGGGTGCTCAGGCTCAGTGCTCGGGGTGCTGGGTGCTCAGTGCTCGGGGTGCTGGGTGCTCAGTGCTCAGTGTGCTGGGTGCTCAGTGCTCAGAGTGCTGGGTGCTCAGTACTCAGGGTGCTCGGTGCTCGGTGCTCTGTACGCTGGGTGCTCAGTACTCAGGGTGCTGGGTGCTCAGTGCTCGGGGTGCTGGGTGCTCAGTACTCAGGGTGCTGGGTGCTCAGTGCTCGGGGTGCTCGGTGCTCAGTACGCTGGGTGCTGGGTGCTCATTCTCGGGGTGCTGTGTGCTCAGTACTCAGGGTGCTGGGTGCTCAGTACTCCGGGTGCTGGGTGCTCAGTTCTCGGGGTGCTCGGTGCTCAGTACTCAGGGCTCAGGGTGCTCAGTGCTCAGTGCTCAGGGTGCTGGGTGTTCAGTACTCAGGGTGCTGGGTGCTCAGTACTCAAGGTGCTGGGTGCTCAGTGCTCAGGGTGCTGGGTGCTCAGTACTCGGGGTGCTGGTTGCTCAGTGCTCAGGGTGCTCGGGGCTCAGTGCTCGGGGTGCTCAGTACTCAGGGTGCTGGGTGCTCAGTGCTCGGGGTGCTGGGTGCTCAGTACTCAGGGTGCTGGGTGCTCAGTGCTCGGGGTTCTGGGTGCTCAGTGCTCAGGGTGATCGGTGCTCAGTACTCAGGGTGCTGGGTGCTCAGTGCTCAGGGTGCTGGGTGCTCAGACCTCAGGGTGCTCAGTGCTCAGGGTGCTGGGTGCTCAGTGCTTGGGGTGCTCGGTGCTCAGTACTCAGGGTGCTGAGTGCTCAGTACTCAGGGTGCTGGGTGCTCAGTACTCAGGGTGCTGGGTGCTCAGTGCTCAGTGTGCTGGGTGATCAGTGCTCAGTGTGCTGGGTGCCCAGTGATCAGGGTGCTGGGTGCTCAGTGCTCGGGGTGCTGGTTGCTCAGTACTCAGGGTCCTGGGTGCTCAGTGCTCAGGGTGCTCGGTGCTCAGTGCTCGGGGCGCTGGGTGCTCAGTGCTCGGGGTGCTCGGAGCTCAGTACCCAGGGTGCTGGGTGCTCAGTGCTCGGGGTGCTCGTTGCTAAGTACTCAGGGTGCTGGGTGCTCAGTGCTCGGGGTGCTCGGTGCTCAGTACGTTGGGTGCTCACTACTCAGGGTGCTGGGTGCTCAGTGCACAGGGTGCTGGGTGCTCAGTGCTCAGGGTGCTGGGTGCTCAGTGCTCAGGGTGCTGGGTGCTCAGTGCTCAGGGTGCTGGGTGCTCAGTACTCAGGGTGCTGGGTGCTCAGTGCTCGGGGTGCTGGGTGCTCAGTGCTCGGGGTGCTGGGTGCTCAGTACTCAGGGTGCTGGGTGCTCAGTACTTGGGGTGCTGGGTGCTCAGTACTCGGGTTGCTGGGTGCTCAGTACTCAAGGTGCTGGGTGCTCTGTACTCGGGAGCTGGGTGCTCAGTGCTAAGGGTGCTGGGTGCTCAGTGCTCGGTGTGCTGGGTGCTCAGTGCTCAGTACTCAGGGTGCTGGGTGCTCAGTGCTCAGTACTCAGGGTGCTGGGTGCTCAGTGCTCAGGGTGCTGTGTGCTCAGTGCTCAGGGTGCTGGGTGCTCAGTGCTCAGGGTGCTGGGTACTCAGTGCTCAGGGTGCTGGGTGCTCAGTACTCAGGGTGCTGGGTGCTCAGTACTCAGGGTGCTGGGTGCTCAGTGCTCGGGGTGCTGGGTGCTCAGTGCGCGAGGTGCTCTTTACTCAGAGTGCTGTGTGTTCAGTGCTCAGGGTGCTGGGTGCTCAGTACTCAGGGTGCTCGGTGCTTAGTACTCATGGTGCTGGGTGCTCAGTACTCCGGGTGCTGGGTGCTCAGTGCTCGGGGTGCTCGGTGCTCAGTACGTTGGGTGCTCACTACTCAGGGTGCTGGGTGCTCAGTATTCAGGGTGCTGGGTCCTCAGTACTCATTGTGCTGGGTGCTCAGTACTCGGGTGCTGGGTGCTCAGTGCTCAGGGTGCTGGGTGCTCAGTGCTCGGGGTGCTGGGTGCTCAGTGCTCAGTACTCAGGTTGCTGGGTGCTCAGTGCTCGGGGTGCTGCGTGCTCAGTGCTCAGTACTCAGGGTCCTGGGTGCTCAGTACTCAGGGTGCTGTGTGCTCAGTGCTCAGGGTGCTGGGTGCTCAGTGCTCAGGGTGCTGGGTGCTCAGTGCTCAGGGTGCTGGGTGCTCAGTGCTCAGGGTGCTGGGTGCTCAGTACTCAGGGTGCTGGGTGCTCAGTACTCAGGGTGCTGGGTGCTCAGTACTCAGGGTGCTGGGTGCTCAGTGCTCGGGGTGCTGGGTGCTCAGTACTCGGGGTGCTGGGTGCTCATTCTCGGGGTGCTGGGTGCTCAGTGCTCAGGGTGCTGGGTGCTCAGTACTCAGGGTGCTGGGTGCTCAGTGCTCAGGGTGCTGGGTGCTCAGTACTCAGGGTGCTGGGTGCTCAGTGCTCAGGGTGCTGGGTCCTCAGTACTCAGGGTGCTGGGAGCTCAGTGCTCAGGGTGATCTTTGCTCAGTAGTCAGGGTGCTCAGTACTCAGGGTGCTGGGTGCTCAGTGCTCGGGGTACTGGGTGCTCAGTACTCAGGGTGCTGGGTGCTCAGTGCTCGGGGTTCTGGGTGCTCAGTGCTCAGGGTGATCGGTGCTCAGTACTCAGGGTGCTGGGTGCTCAGTGCTCAGGGTGCTGGGTGCTCAGTCCTCAGGGTGCTGAGTGCTCAGTACTCAGGGTGCTGGGTGCTCAGTACTCAGGGTGCTGGGTGCTCAGTGCTCAGGGTGCTGGGTGATCAGTGCTCCGTGTGCTGGGTGCTCAGTGCTCAGGGTGCTGGGTGCTCAGTGCTCGGGCTGCTGGGTGCTCAGTACACAGGGTGCTTGGTGCTCAGTGCTCAGGGTGCTGGGTGCTCAGTGCTCGGGGCGCTGGATGCTCAGTGCTCCGGGTGCTCGGAGCTCAGTACTCAGGGTGCTGGGTGCTCAGTGCTCGGGGTGATCGGTGCTCAGTAGTCAGGGTGCTGGGTGCTCAGTGCTCCGTGTGCTCGGTGCTCAGTACGTTGGGTGCTCACTACTCAGGGTGCTGGGTGCTCAGTGCTCAGGGTGCTGGGTGCTCAGTGCTCAGGGTGCTGGGTGCTCAGTGCTCAGGGCGCTGGGTACTCAGTGCTCAGGGTGCTGGGTGCTCAGTACTCAGGGTGCTGGGTGCTCAGTGCTGGGTGCTCAGTGCTCGGGGTGCTCGGTGCTCAGTACGTTGGGTGCTCAGTGCTCAGGGTGCTGGGTGCTCAGTGCTCAGGGTGCTGGGTGCTCAGTGCTCAGGGTGCTGGGTGCTCGGTGCTCGGGGTGCTGGGTGCTTAGTGCTCGGGGTGCCCGGTGCTCAGTACTCGGGGTGCTCAGTGCTCAGTACTCAGGGTGCTGGGTGCTCAGTGCTCAGGGTGCTGGGTGCTCAGTACTCAGGGTGCTGGGTGCTCAGTACTCAGGGTGCTCGGTGCTCAGTACTCAGGGTGCTGGGTGCTCAGTGCTCGGGGTGCTGGGTGCTCAGTACTCAGGGTGCTGGGTACTCAGTGCTCGGGGTGCTCGGTGCTCAGTACGCTGGGTGCTCAGTACTCAGGGTTCTGGGTGCTCAGTACTCAGGGTGCTGGGTGCTTAGTACTCAGGGTGCTGGGTGCTCAGTGCTCGGGGTGCTGGGTGCTCAGTGTTCAGTACTCAGGGTGCTGGGAGCTCAGTGCTCAGGGTGCTGGGTGCTCAGTGCTCGGGGCGCTGGGTGCTCAGTGCTCAGGGTGCTGGGTGATCAGTACTCTGGGTGCTCAGTGCTCAGTACTCGGGGTGCTTGGTGCTCAGTACTCAGTGCTCAGGGTGCTCAGTGCTCAGTGCTCAGTGTGCTGGGTGCTCAGTGCTCAGGGTGCTGGGTGCTCAGTGCTCAGGGTGCTGGGTGCTCAGTGCTCGGGGCGCTGGGTGCTCAGTGCTCGGGGTGCTCAGGGCTCAGTACTCAGGGTGCTGGGTGCTCAGTGCTCGGGGTGATCGGTGCTCAGTACTCAGGGTGCTGGGTGCTCAGTGCTCGGGGTGCTCGGTGCTCAGTACGTTGGGTGCTCACTACTCAGGGTGCTGGGTGCTCAGTGCTCAGGGTGCTGGGTGCTCAGTGCTCAGGGTGCTGGGTGCTCAGTGCTCAGGGTGCTGGGTGCTCAGTGCTCAGGGTGCTGGGTGCTCAGTGCTCGGGGTGCTGGGTGCTCAGTGCTCAGGGTGCTGGGTGCTCAGTACTCAGGGTGCTGGGTTCTCAGTACTCGGGGTGCTGGGTGCTCAGTACTCGGGGTGCTGGGTGCTCAGTGCTCAGGGTGCTGAGGGCTCAGTACTCAGGGTGCTGGGTGCTCAGTACTCTGGGTGCTGGGTGCTCAGTGCTCAGCGTGCTGGGTACTCAGTGCTCAGGGTGCTCGGTGCTCAGTACTCGGGGTGCTGGGTGCTCATTCTCGGGGTGCTGGGTGCTCAGTGCTCCGGGTGCTGGGTGCTCAGTACTCAGCGTGCTGGGTGCTCAGTGCTCAGGGTGCTGGGTGCTCAGTACTCAGGGTGCTGGGTGCTCAGTGCTCAGGGTGCTGGGTGCTCAGTACTCAGGGTTCTGGGAGCTCAGTGCTCAGGGTGATCGGTGCTCAGTACTCAGGGTGCGCAGTACTCAGGGTGCTGGGTGCTCAGTGCTCGGGGTTCTGGGTGCTCGGTGCACAGGGTGCTGGGTGCTCAGTCCTCATGGTGCTCAGTGCTCAGGGTGCTGGGTGCTCAGTGCTCGGGGTGCTCGGTGCTCAGTAGTCAGGGTGCTGAGTGCTCAGTACTCAGGGTGCTGGGTGCTCAGTACTAAGGGTGCTGGGTGCTCAGTGCTCAGTGTGCTGGGTGATCAGTGCTCAGTGTGCTGGGTGCTCAGTGATCAGGGTGCTGGGTGCTCAGTGCTCGGGGTGCTGGGTGCTCAGTACTCAGGGTGCTGGGTGCTCAGTGCTCAGGGTGCTCGGTGCTCAGTGCTCGGGGCGCTGGGTGCTCAGTGCTCGGGGTGCTCGGAGCTCAGTACCCAGGGTGCTGGGTGCTCAGTGCTCGGGGTAATCGGTGCTCAGTACTCAGGGTGCTGGGTGCTCAGTGCTCAGGGTGCTGGGTGCTCAGTGCTCACCGTGCTGGGTGCTCAGTACTCGGGGTGCTGGGTGCTCAGTCCTCAGGGTGCTCGGTGCTCAGTACTCAGGGTGCTGGGTGCTCAGTGCTCGGGGTGCTGGGTGCTCAGTACTCAGATTGCTGGGTGCTCAGTACTCGGGGTGCTCGGTGCTCAGTACTCAGGGTGCTGGGTGCTCAGTACTCGGGTGCTGGGTGCTCAGTGCTCAGGCTGCTGGGTGCTCAGTGCTCGGGGTGCTGGGTGCTCAGTGCTCAGTACTCAGGGTGCTGGGTGCTCAGTGCTCGGGGTGCTGGGTGCTCAGTGCTCAGTACTCAGGGTGCTGGGTGCTCAGTGCTCAGGGTGCTGGGTGCTCAGTGCTCGGGGTGGTGGGTGCTCAGTGCTCGGGGTGCTGGGTGCTCAGTGCTTGGGGTGCTGTGTGTTCAGTGCTCAGGGTGCTGGGTGCTCAGTGCTCGGGGTGCTCGGTGCTCAGTGCTCAAGGTGCTGGGTGCTCAGTACTCAGGGTGCTCATTGCTCAGGGTGCTGGGTGCTCAGTACTCAGGGTGCTGGGTGTTCAGTGCTCAGGGTGCTCGGTGCTCAGTACGTTGGGTGCTCAGTACTCAGGGTGCTGGGGGCTCAGTGCTCAGGGTGCTGGGTGCTCAGTGCTCAGGGTGCTGGGTGCTCAGTACTCAGGGTGCTTTTTGCTCGGTGCTCAGTATGCTGGGTGCTCAGTACTCAGGGTGCTGGGTGCTCAGTGCTCGGGGTGCTCGGTGCTCAGTACGCTGGGTGCTCTGTACTCAGTGTGCTGGGTGCTCAGTACTCAGGGTGCAGGGTGCTCAGTACTCAGGGTGCTGAGTGCTTAGTACTCAGGGTGCTGGGTGCACAGTGCTCGGGGTACTGGGTGCTCTGTGCTCAGTACTCAGGGTGCTGGGTGCTCAGTGCTCAGGGGGCTGGGTGCTCAGTGCTCGGGGTGCTGGGTGCTCAGTACTCAGGGTGCTGGGTGCTCAGTACTCCGGGTGCTGGGTGCTCAGTTCTCGGGGTGCTCGGTGCTCAGTACTCAGGGCTCAGGGTGCTCAGTGCTCAGTGCTCAGGGTGCTGGGTGTTCAGTACTCAGATTGCTGGGTGCTCAGTGCTCAGGGTGCTGGGTGCTCAGTACTCAGGGTGCTGGGTGCTCAGTACTCAGGGTGCTGGGTGCTTAGTACTCAGGGTGCTGGGTGCTCAGTGCTCGGGGTGCTGGGTGCTCAGTGCTCGGGGTGCTTGGTGCTCAGTAATCAGGGTGCTGGGTGCTCAGTACTCGTTGTGCTGGGTGCTCAGTGCTCAGGGTGCTGGGTGCTCACTACTCAGGGTGCTCGGTGCTCAGTGCTCGGGGTGCTGGGTGCTCAGTACTCAGGGTGCTCGGTGCTCAGTACTCAGGGTGCTCAGTGCTCAGTACTCAGGGTGCTCACCCTCAGTGCTCGGGGTGCTGGGTGCTCAGTGCTCGGGGTGCTGGGTGCTCAGTGCTCGGGGTGCTGGGTGCTCAGTGCTCAGGGTGCTGGGTGCTCAGTGCTCAGAGTGCTGGGTGCTCAGTGCTCAGGGTGCTGGGTGCTCAGTGCTCAGAGTGCTGGGTGCTCAGTACTCCGGGTGCTGGGTGCTCAGTGCTCGGGGTGCTGGGTGCTCAGTACTCAGGGTGCTGGGTGCTCAGTGCTCAGAGTGCTGGGTGCTCAGTACTCAGAGTGCTGTGTGTTCAGTGCTCAGGGTGCTGGGTGCTCAGTACTCAGGGTGCTCGGTGCTTAGTACTCATGGTGCTGGGTGCTCAGTACTCCGGGTGCTGGGTGCTCAGTGCTCGGGGTGCTCGGTGCTCAGTACGTTGGGTGCTCACTACTCAGGGTGCTGCGTGCTCAGTGCTCAGGGTGCTGGGTGCTCAGTGCTCAGGATGCTGTTTGCTCAGTGCTCAGGGTGCTGTGTGCTCAGTACTCAGGGTGCTGGGTGCTCAGTGCTCGGGGTTCTGGGTGCTCAGTTCTCAGGGTGCTGGGTGCTCAGTACTCAGGGTGCTGGGTGCTCAGTACTCGGGGTGCTGGGTGCTCAGTATTCAGGGTGCTCAGTGCTCAGTACTCAGGGTGCTCAGTGCTCAGTACTCAGGGTGCTCAGTTCTCAGGGTCCTGGGTGCTCAGTACTCAGGGTGCTGGGTGCTCAGTGCTCGGGGTGCTGGGTGCTCAGTGCTCGGTGTGCTGGGTGCTCAGTACTCAGGGTGCTGGGTGCTCCGTTCTCGGGTTGCTGGGTGCTCAGTACTCGGTTTGCTGGGTGCTCAGTACTCAGGGTGCTGGGTGCTCTGTACTCGGGAGCTGGGTGCTCAGTGCTCAGGGTGCTGGGTGCTCAGTGCTCAGTGTGCTGGGTGCTCAGTGCTCAGTACTCAGGGTGCTGGGTGCTCAGTGCTCAGTATTCAGGGTGCTGGGTGCTCAGTGCTCAGGGTGCTGTGTGCTCAGTGCTCAGGGTGCTGGGTGCTCAGTGCTCAGGGTGCTGGGTACTCAGTGCTCAGGGTGCTGGGTGCTCAGTACTCAGGGTGCTGGGTGCTCAGTACTCAGGGTGCTGGGTGCTCAGTGCTTGGGGTGGTGGGTGCTCAGTGCTCGGGTTGCTGGGTGCTCAGTGCTTGGGGTGCTGTGTGTTCAGTGCTCAGGGTGCTGGGTGCTCAGTACTCCGGGTGCTGGGTGCTCAGTGCTCGGGGTGCTCGGTGCTCAGTGCTCAAGGTGCTGGCTGCTCAGTACTCAGGGTGCTCATTGCTCAGGGTGCTGGGTGCTCAGTACTCAGGGTGCTGGGTGTTCAGTGCTCAGGGTGCTCGGTGCTCAGTACGTTGGGTGCTCAGTACTCAGGGTGCTGGGGGCTCAGTGCTCAGGGTGCTGGGTGCTCAGTGCTCAGGGTGCTGGGTGCTCAGTACTCAGGGTGCTTTGTGCTCGGTGCTCAGTATGCTGGGTGCTCAGTACTCAGGGTGCTGGGTGCTCAGTGCTCGGGGTGCTCGGTGCTCAGTACGCTGGGTGCTCTGTACTCAGTGTGCTGGGTGCTCAGTACTCAGGGTGCAGGGTGCTCAGTACTCAGGGTGCTGGGTGCTTAGTACTCAGGGTGCTGGGTGCACAGTGCTCGGGGTACTGGGTGCTCTGTGCTCAGTACTCAGGGTGCTGGGTGCTCAGTGCTCAGGGTGCTGTGTGCTCAGTGCTCGGGGTGCTGGGTACTCAGTACTCAGGGTGCTGGGTGCTCAGTACTCCGGGTGCTGGGTGCTCAGTTCTCGGGGTGCTCGGTGCTCAGTACTCAGGGCTCAGGGTGCTCAGTGCTCAGTGCTCAGGGTGCTGGGTGTTCAGTACTAAGATTGCTGGGTGCTCAGTGCTCAGGGTGCTGGGTGCTCAGTACTCAGGGTGCTGGGTGCTCAGTACTCAGGGTGCTGGGTGCTTAGTACTCAGGGTGCTGGGTGCTCAGTGCTCGGGGTGCTGGGTGCTCAGTGCTCGGGGTGCTTGGTGCTCAGTAATCAGGGTGCTGGGTGCTCAGTACTCGTTGTGCTGGGTGCTCAGTGCTCAGGGTGCTGGGTGCTCACTACTCAGGGTGCTCGGTGCTCAGTGCTCGGGGTGCTGGGTGCTCAGTACTCAGGGTGCTCGGTGCTCAGTACTCAGGGTGCTCAGTGCTCAGTACTCAGGGTGCTCACCCTCAGTGCTCGGGGTGCTGGGTGCTCAGTGCTCGGGGTGCTGGGTGCTCAGTGCTCGGGGTGCTGGGTGCTCAGTGCTCAGGGTGCTGGGTGCTCAGTGCTCAGAGTGCTGGGTGCTCAGTGCTCAGGGTGCTGGGTGCTCAGTGCTCAGAGTGCTGGGTGCTCAGTACTCAGGGTGCTGGGTGCTCAGTGCTCGGGGTGCTGGGTGCTCAGTACTCAGGGTGCTCGGTGCTCAGTGCTCAGAGTGCTGGGTGCTCAGTACTCAGAGTGCTGTGTGTTCAGTGCTCAGGGTGCTGGGTGCTCAGTACTCAGGGTGCTCGGTGCTTAGTACTCATGGTGCTGGGTGCTCAGTACTCCGGGTGCTGGGTGCTCAGTGCTCGGGGTGCTCGGTGCTCAGTACGTTGGGTGCTCACTACTCAGGGTGCTGCGTGCTCAGTGCTCAGGGTGCTGGGTGCTCAGTGCTCAGGATGCTGTTTGCTCAGTACTCAGGGTGCTGGGTGCTCAGTACTCAGGGTGCTGGGTGCTCAGTGCTCGGGGTTCTGGGTGCTCTGTTCTCAGGGTGCTGGGTGCTCAGTACTCAGGGTGCTGGGTGCTCAGTACTCGGGGTGCTGGGTGCTCAGTATTCAGGGTGCTGGGTGCTCAGTACTCATTGTGCTGGGTGCTCAGTACTCGGGTGCTGGCTGCTCAGTGCTCAGTACTCAGGGTGCTGGGTGCTCAGTGCTCGGGGTGCTGCGTGCTCAGTGCTCAGTACTCAGGGTCCTGGGTGCTCAGTACTCAGGGTGCTGTGTGCTCAGTGCTCAGGGTGCTGGGTGCTCAGTGCTCAGGGTGCTGGGTGCTCAGTGCTCAGGGTGCTGGGTGCTCAGTACTCAGGGTGCTGGGTGCTCAGTGCTCGGGGTGCTGGGTGCTCAGTGCTCAGGGTGCTGGGTGCTCAGTACTCAGGGTGTTGGGTGCTCAGTACTCAGGGTGCTGGGTGCTCAGTACTCAGGTAGCTGGGTGCTCAGTACTCAGGGTGCTGGGTGCTCAGTACTCGGGTGCTGGGTGCTCAGTGCTCAGGGTGCTGGGTGCTCAGTGCTCGGGTGCTGGGTGCTCAGTGCTCAGTACTCAGGGTGCTGGGTGCTCAGTGCTCAGGGTGCTGGGTGCTCACTGCTCAGGGTGCTGGGTGCTCAGTGCTCAGGGTGCTGGGTACTCAGTGCTCAGGGTACTGGGTGCTCAGTACTCAGGGTGCTGGGTGCTCAGTGCTCAGGGTGCAGGGTGCTCACTGCTCAGGGTGCTGTGTGCTCAGTGCTCAGTGTGCTGGGTACTCAGTGCTCAGGGTACTGGGTGCTCAGTACTCAGGGTGCTGGGTGCTCAGCGCTCAGGGTGCTGGGTGCTCAGTGCTCGGGGTGCTGGGTGCTCAGTGCTCGGGGTGCTGGGTGCTGAGTGCTCGGGGTGCTCGGTGCTCAGTACTCAGGGTGCTGTATGTTCAGTCTTCAGGGTGCTGGGTGCTCAGTACTCAGGGTGCTCGGTGCTTAGTACTCAGGGTGCTGGGTGCTCAGTACTCCGGGTGCTGGGTGCTCAGTGCTCGGGGTGCTCGGTGCTCAGTACTCAGTGCTCAGGGTGCTCACTGCTCAGTGCTCAGGGTGCTGGGTGTTCAGTACTCAGGGTGCTGGGTGCTCAGTACTCAGGGGGCTGGGTGCTCAGTACTCTGGGTGCTGGGTGCTCAGTGCTCAGGGTGCTGGGTGCTCAGTACTCAGGGTGCTGGGTGCTCAGTACTCAGGGTGCTGGGTGCTCAGTGCTCAGGGTGCTGGGTACTCAGTGCTTAGGGTGCTCGGTGCTCAGTACTCGGGGTGCTGGGTGCTCATTCTCGGGGTGCTGGGTGCTCAGTGCTCAGGGTGCTGGGTGCTCAGTGCTCGGGGTGATCGGTGCTCAGTACTCAGGGTGCTGGGTGCTCAGTGCTCGGGGTGCTCGGAGCTCAGTACTCAGGGTGCTGGGTGCTCAGTGCTCGGGGTGATCGGTGCTCAGTACTCAGGGTGCTGGGTGCTCAGTGCTCGGGGTGCTCGGTGCTCAGTACGTTGGGTGCTCACTATTCAGGGTGCTGGGTGCTCAGTGCTCAGGGAGCTGGGTGCTCAGTGCTCAGGGTGCTGGGTGCTCAGTGCTCAGGGTGCTGGGTGCTCAGTACTCAGGGTGCTGGGTGCTCAGTGCTCGGGGTGCTGGGTGCTCAGTGCTCGGGGTGCTGGGTGCTCAGTACTCAGGGTGCTGGGTGCTCAGTTCTCGGGGTGCTGGGTGCTCAGTACTCGGGTTGCTGGGTGCTCAGTACTCAGGGTGCTGGGTGCTCTGTACTCGGGAGCTGGGTGCTCAGTGCTCAGGGTGCTGGGTGCTCAGTGCTCAGTGTGCTGGGTGCTCAGTGCTCAGTACTCAGGGTGCTGGGTGCTCAGTGCTCAGTATTCAGGGTGCTGGGTGCTCAGTGCTCAGGGTGCTGTGTGCTCAGTGCTCAGGGTGCTGGGTGCTCAGTGCTCAGGGTGCTGGGTACTCAGTGCTCAGGGTGCTGGGTGCTCAGTACTCAGGGTGCTGGGTGCTCAGTACTCAGGGTGCTGGGTGCTCAGTGCTCGGGGTGGTGGGTGCTCAGTGCTCGGGGTGCTGGGTGCTCAGTGCTTGGGGTGCTGTGTGTTCAGTGCTCAGGGTGCTGGGTGCTCAGTACTCCGGGTGCTGGGTGCTCAGTGCTCGGGGTGCTCGGTGCTCAGTGCTCAAGGTGCTGGGTGCTCAGTACTCAGGGTGCTCATTGCTCAGGGTGCTGGGTGCTCAGTACTCAGGGTGCTGGGTGTTCAGTGCTCAGGGTGCTCGGTGCTCAGTACGTTGGGTGCTCAGTACTCAGGGTGCTGGGGGCTCAGTGCTCAGGGTGCTGGGTGCTCAGTGCTCAGGGTGCTGGGTGCTCAGTACTCAGGGTGCTTTGTGCTCGGTGCTCAGTATGCTGGGTGCTCAGTACTCAGGGTGCTGGGTGCTCAGTGCTCGGGGTGCTCGGTGCTCAGTACGCTGGGTGCTCTGTACTCAGTGTGCTGGGTGCTCAGTACTCAGGGTGCAGGGTGCTCAGTACTCAGGGTGCTGGGTGCTTAGTACTCAGGGTGCTGGGTGCTCAGTGCTCAGAGTGCTGGGTGCTCAGTACTCAGAGTGCTCTGTGTTCAGTGCTCAGGGTGCTGGGTGCTCAGTACTCAGGTTGCTTGGTGCTTAGTACTCATGGTGCTGGGTGCTCAGTACTCCGGGTGCTGGGTGCTCAGTGCTCGGGGTGCTCGGTGCTCAGTACGTTGGGTGCTCACTACTCAGGGTGCTGCGTGCTCAGTGCTCAGGATGCTGTTTGCTCAGTGCTCAGGGTGCTGGGTGCTCAGTACTCAGGGTGCTGGGTGCTCAGTGCTCGGGGTTCTGGGTGCTCAGTTCTCAGGGTGCTGGGTGCTCAGTACTCAGGGTGCTGGGTGCTCAGTACTCGGGGTGCTGGGTGCTCAGTATTCAGGGTGCTGGGTGCTCTGTACTCATTGTGCTGGGTGCTCAGTACTCGGGTGCTGGGTGCTCAGTGCTCAGTACTCAGGGTGCTGGGTGCTCAGTGCTCGGGGTGCTGCGTGCTCAGTGCTCAGTACTCAGGGTCCTGGGTGCTCAGTACTCAGGGTGCTGTGTGCTCAGTGCTCAGGGTGCTGGGTGCTCAGTGCTCAGGGTGCTGGGTGCTCAGTGCTCAGGGTGCTGGGTGCTCAGTACTCAGGGTGCTGGGTGCTCAGTGCTCGGGGTGCTGGGTGCTCAGTGCTCAGGGTGCTGGGTGCTCAGTACTCAGGGTGTTGGGTGCTCAGTACTCAGGGTGCTGGGTGCTGAGTACTCAGGTAGCTGGGTGCTCAGTACTCAGGGTGCTGGGTGCTCAGTACTCGGGTGCTGGGTGCTCAGTGCTCAGGGTGCTGGGTGCTCAGTGCTCGGGTGCTGGGTGCTCAGTGCTCAGTACTCAGGGTGCTGGGTGCTCAGTGCTCAGGGTGCTGGGTGCTCACTGCTCAGGGTGCTGGGTGCTCAGTGCTCAGGGTGCTGGGTACTCAGTGCTCAGGGTACTGGGTGCTCAGTACTCAGGGTGCTGGGTGCTCAGTGCTCAGGGTACAGGGTGCTCACTGCTCAGGGTGCTGTGTGCTCAGTGCTCAGTGTGCTGGGTACTCAGTGCTCAGGGTACTGGGTGCTCAGTACTCAGGGTGCTGGGTGCTCAGCGCTCAGGGTGCTGGGTGCTCAGTGCTCGGGGTGCTGGGTGCTCAGTGCTCGGGGTGCTGGGTGCTGAGTGCTCGGGGTGCTCGGTGCTCAGTACTCAGGGTGCTGTATGTTCAGTGTTCAGGGTGCTGGGTGCTCAGTACTCAGGGTGCTCGGTGCTTAGTACTCAGGGTGCTGGGTGCTCAGTACTCCGGGTGCTGGGTGCTCAGTGCTCGGGGTGCTCGGTGCTCAGTACTCAGTGCTCAGGGTGCTCACTGCTCAGTGCTCAGGGTGCTGGGTGTTCAGTACTCAGGGTGCTCGGTGCTCAGTACTCAGGGGGCTGGGTGCTCAGTACTCTGGGTGCTCGGTGCTCAGTGCTCAGGGTGCTGGGTGCTCAGTACTCAGGGTGCTGGGTGCTCAGTACTCAGGGTGCTGGGTGCTCAGTGCTCAGGGTGCTGGGTACTCAGTGCTCAGGGTGCTCGGTGCTCAGTACTCGGGGTGCTGGGTGCTCATTCTCGGGGTGCAGGGTGCTCAGTGCTCAGGGTGCTGGGTGCTCAGTACTCAGGGTGCTGGGTGCTCAGTGCTCAGGGTGCTGGGTGCTCAGTGCTCGTGGTGCTGGGTGCTCAGTACTCAGGGTGCTGGGTGCTCAGTGCTCAGGGTGCTCGGTGCTCAGTACGTTGGGTGCTCAGTACTCAGGGTGCTGGGTGCTCAGTGCTCAGGGTGCTGGGTACTCAGTGCTTAGGGTGCTCGGTGCTCAGTACTCGGGGTGCTGGGTGCTCATTCTCGGGGTGCTGGGTGCTCAGTGCTCAGGGTGCTGGGTGCTCAGTGCTCGGGGTGATCGGTGCTCAGTACTCAGGGTGCTGGGTGCTCAGTGCTCGGGGTGCTCGGAGCTCAGTACTCAGGGTGCTGGGTGCTCAGTGCTCGGGGTGATCGGTGCTCAGTACTCAGGGTGCTGGGTGCTCAGTGCTCGGGGTGCTCGGTGCTCAGTACGTTGGGTGCTCACTATTCAGGGTGCTGGGTGCTCAGTGCTCAGGGAGCTGGGTGCTCAGTGCTCAGGGTGCTGGGTGCTCAGTGCTCAGGGTGCTGGGTGCTCAGTACTCAGGGTGCTGGGTGCTCAGTGCTCGGGGTGCTGGGTGCTCAGTGCTCGGGGTGCTGGGTGCTCAGTACTCAGGGTGCTGGGTGCTCAATTCTCGGGGTGCTGGGTGCTCAGTACTCGGGTTGCTGGGTGCTCAGTACTCAGGGTGCTGGGTGCTCTGTACTCGGGAGCTGGGTGCTCAGTGCTCAGGGTGCTGGGTGCTCAGTGCTCAGTGTGCTGGGTGCTCAGTGCTCAGTACTCAGGGTGCTGGGTGCTCAGTGCTCAGTATTCAGGGTGCTGGGTGCTCAGTGCTCAGGGTGCTGTGTGCTCAGTGCTCAGGGTGCTGGGTGCTCAGTGCTCAGGGTGCTGGGTACTCAGTGCTCAGGGTGCTGGGTGCTCAGTACTCAGGGTGCTGGGTGCTCAGTACTCAGGGTGCTGGGTGCTCAGTGCTCGGGGTGGTGGGTGCTCAGTGCTCGGGGTGCTGAGTGCTCAGTGCTTGGGGTGCTGTGTGTTCAGTGCTCAGGGTGCTGGGTGCTCAGTACTCCGGGTGCTGGGTGCTCAGTGCTCGGGGTGCTCGGTGCTCAGTGCTCAAGGTGCTGGGTGCTCAGTACTCAGGGTGCTCATTGCTCAGGGTGCTGGGTGCTCAGTACTCAGGGTGCTGGGTGTTCAGTGCTCAGGGTGCTCGGTGCTCAGTACGTTGGGTGCTCAGTACTCAGGGTGCTGGGGGCTCAGTGCTCAGGGTGCTGGGTGCTCAGTGCTCAGGGTGCTGGGTGCTCAGTACTCAGGGTGCTTTGTGCTCGGTGCTCAGTATGCTGGGTGCTCAGTACTCAGGGTGCTGGGTGCTCAGTGCTCGGGGTGCTCGGTGCTCAGTACGCTGGGTGCTCTGTACTCAGTGTGCTGGGTGCTCAGTACTCAGGGTGCAGGGTGCTCAGTACTCAGGGTGCTGGGTGCTTAGTACTCAGGGTGCTGGGTGCTCAGTGCTCAGAGTGCTGGGTGCTCAGTACTCAGAGTGCTCTGTGTTCAGTGCTCAGGGTGCTGGGTGCTCAGTACTCAGGTTGCTCGTTGCTTAGTACTCATGGTGCTGGGTGCTCAGTACTCCGGGTGCTGGGTGCTCAGTGCTCGGGGTGCTCGGTGCTCAGTACGTTGGGTGCTCACTACTCAGGGTGCTGCGTGCTCAGTGCTCAGGATGCTGTTTGCTCAGTGCTCAGGGTGCTGGGTGCTCAGTACTCAGGGTGCTGGGTGCTCAGTGCTCGGGGTTCTGGGTGCTCAGTTCTCAGGGTGCTGGGTGCTCAGTACTCAGGGTGCTGGGTGCTCAGTACTCGGGGTGCTGGGTGCTCAGTATTCAGGGTGCTGGGTGCTCTGTACTCATTGTGCTGGGTGCTCAGTGCTCAGGGTGCTGGGTGCTCAGTGCTCGGGTGCTGGGTGCTCAGTGCTCAGTACTCAGGGTGCTGGGTGCTCAGTGCTCAGGGTGCTGGGTGCTCACTGCTCAGGGTGCTGGGTGCTCAGTGCTCAGGGTGCTGGGTACTCAGTGCTCAGGGTACTGGGTGCTCAGTACTCAGGGTGCTGGGTGCTCAGTGCTCAGGGTGCAGGGTGCTCACTGCTCAGGGTGCTGTGTGCTCAGTGCTCAGTGTGCTGGGTACTCAGTGCTCAGGGTACTGGGTGCTCAGTACTCAGGGTGCTGGGTGCTCAGCGCTCAGGGTGCTGGGTGCTCAGTGCTCGGGGTGCTGGGTGCTCAGTGCTCGGGGTGCTGGGTGCTGAGTGCTCGGGGTGCTCGGTGCTCAGTACTCAGGGTGCTGTATGTTCAGTCTTCAGGGTGCTGGGTGCTCAGTACTCAGGGTGCTCGGTGCTTAGTACTCAGGGTGCTGGGTGCTCAGTACTCCGGGTGCTGGGTGCTCAGTGCTCGGGGTGCTCGGTGCTCAGTACTCAGTGCTCAGGGTGCTCACTGCTCAGTGCTCAGGGTGCTGGGTGTTCAGTACTCAGGGTGCTGGGTGCTCAGTACTCAGGGGGCTGGGTGCTCAGTACTCTGGGTGCTGGGTGCTCAGTGCTCAGGGTGCTGGGTGCTCAGTACTCAGGGTGCTGGGTGCTCAGTACTCAGGGTGCTGGGTGCTCAGTGCTCAGGGTGCTGGGTACTCAGTGCTTAGGGTGCTCGGTGCTCAGTACTCGGGGTGCTGGGTGCTCATTCTCGGGGTGCTGGGTGCTCAGTGCTCAGGGTGCTGGGTGCTCAGTGCTCGGGGTGATCGGTGCTCAGTACTCAGGGTGCTGGGTGCTCAGTGCTCGGGGTGCTCGGAGCTCAGTACTCAGGGTGCTGGGTGCTCAGTGCTCGGGGTGATCGGTGCTCAGTACTCAGGGTGCTGGGTGCTCAGTGCTCGGGGTGCTCGGTGCTCAGTACGTTGGGTGCTCACTATTCAGGGTGCTGGGTGCTCAGTGCTCAGGGAGCTGGGTGCTCAGTGCTCAGGGTGCTGGGTGCTCAGTGCTCAGGGTGCTGGGTGCTCAGTACTCAGGGTGCTGGGTGCTCAGTGCTCGGGGTGCTGGGTGCTCAGTGCTCGGGGTGCTGGGTGCTCAGTACTCAGGGTGCTGGGTGCTCAGTTCTCGGGGTGCTGGGTGCTCAGTACTCGGGTTGCTGGGTGCTCAGTACTCAGGGTGCTGGGTGCTCTGTACTCGGGAGCTGGGTGCTCAGTGCTCAGGGTGCTGGGTGCTCAGTGCTCAGTGTGCTGGGTGCTCAGTGCTCAGTACTCAGGGTGCTGGGTGCTCAGTGCTCAGTATTCAGGGTGCTGGGTGCTCAGTGCTCAGGGTGCTGTGTGCTCAGTGCTCAGGGTGCTGGGTGCTCAGTGCTCAGGGTGCTGGGTACTCAGTGCTCAGGGTGCTGGGTGCTCAGTACTCAGGGTGCTGGGTGCTCAGTACTCAGGGTGCTGGGTGCTCAGTGCTCGGGGTGGTGGGTGCTCAGTGCTCGGGGTGCTGGGTGCTCAGTGCTTGGGGTGCTGTGTGTTCAGTGCTCAGGGTGCTGGGTGCTCAGTACTCCGGGTGCTGGGTGCTCAGTGCTCGGGGTGCTCGGTGCTCAGTGCTCAAGGTGCTGGGTGCTCAGTACTCAGGGTGCTCATTGCTCAGGGTGCTGGGTGCTCAGTACTCAGGGTGCTGGGTGTTCAGTGCTCAGGGTGCTCGGTGCTCAGTACGTTGGGTGCTCAGTACTCAGGGTGCTGGGGGCTCAGTGCTCAGGGTGCTGGGTGCTCAGTGCTCAGGGTGCTGGGTGCTCAGTACTCAGGGTGCTTTGTGCTCGGTGCTCAGTATGCTGGGTGCTCAGTACTCAGGGTGCTGGGTGCTCAGTGCTCGGGGTGCTCGGTGCTCAGTACGCTGGGTGCTCTGTACTCAGTGTGCTGGGTGCTCAGTACTCAGGGTGCAGGGTGCTCAGTACTCAGGGTGCTGGGTGCTTAGTACTCAGGGTGCTGGGTGCTCAGTGCTCAGAGTGCTGGGTGCTCAGTACTCAGAGTGCTCTGTGTTCAGTGCTCAGGGTGCTGGGTGCTCAGTACTCAGGTTGCTTGGTGCTTAGTACTCATGGTGCTGGGTGCTCAGTACTCCGGGTGCTGGGTGCTCAGTGCTCGGGGTGCTCGGTGCTCAGTACGTTGGGTGCTCACTACTCAGGGTGCTGCGTGCTCAGTGCTCAGGATGCTGTTTGCTCAGTGCTCAGGGTGCTGGGTGCTCAGTACTCAGGGTGCTGGGTGCTCAGTGCTCGGGGTTCTGGGTGCTCAGTTCTCAGGGTGCTGGGTGCTCAGTACTCAGGGTGCTGGGTGCTCAGTACTCGGGGTGCTGGGTGCTCAGTATTCAGGGTGCTGGGTGCTCTGTACTCATTGTGCTGGGTGCTCAGTACTCGGGTGCTGGGTGCTCAGTGCTCAGTACTCAGGGTGCTGGGTGCTCAGTGCTCGGGGTGCTGCGTGCTCAGTGCTCAGTACTCAGGGTCCTGGGTGCTCAGTACTCAGGGTGCTGTGTGCTCAGTGCTCAGGGTGCTGGGTGCTCAGTGCTCAGGGTGCTGGGTGCTCAGTGCTCAGGGTGCTGGGTGCTCAGTACTCAGGGTGCTGGGTGCTCAGTGCTCGGGGTGCTGGGTGCTCAGTGCTCAGGGTGCTGGGTGCTCAGTACTCAGGGTGTTGGGTGCTCAGTACTCAGGGTGCTGGGTGCTGAGTACTCAGGTAGCTGGGTGCTCAGTACTCAGGGTGCTGGGTGCTCAGTACTCGGGTGCTGGGTGCTCAGTGCTCAGGGTGCTGGGTGCTCAGTGCTCGGGTGCTGGGTGCTCAGTGCTCAGTACTCAGGGTGCTGGGTGCTCAGTGCTCAGGGTGCTGGGTGCTCACTGCTCAGGGTGCTGGGTGCTCAGTGCTCAGGGTGCTGGGTACTCAGTGCTCAGGGTACTGGGTGCTCAGTACTCAGGGTGCTGGGTGCTCAGTGCTCAGGGTACAGGGTGCTCACTGCTCAGGGTGCTGTGTGCTCAGTGCTCAGTGTGCTGGGTACTCAGTGCTCAGGGTACTGGGTGCTCAGTACTCAGGGTGCTGGGTGCTCAGCGCTCAGGGTGCTGGGTGCTCAGTGCTCGGGGTGCTGGGTGCTCAGTGCTCGGGGTGCTGGGTGCTGAGTGCTCGGGGTGCTCGGTGCTCAGTACTCAGGGTGCTGTATGTTCAGTGTTCAGGGTGCTGGGTGCTCAGTACTCAGGGTGCTCGGTGCTTAGTACTCAGGGTGCTGGGTGCTCAGTACTCCGGGTGCTGGGTGCTCAGTGCTCGGGGTGCTCGGTGCTCAGTACTCAGTGCTCAGGGTGCTCACTGCTCAGTGCTCAGGGTGCTGGGTGTTCAGTACTCAGGGTGCTCGGTGCTCAGTACTCAGGGGGCTGGGTGCTCAGTACTCTGGGTGCTCGGTGCTCAGTGCTCAGGGTGCTGGGTGCTCAGTACTCAGGGTGCTGGGTGCTCAGTACTCAGGGTGCTGGGTGCTCAGTGCTCAGGGTGCTGGGTACTCAGTGCTCAGGGTGCTCGGTGCTCAGTACTCGGGGTGCTGGGTGCTCATTCTCGGGGTGCAGGGTGCTCAGTGCTCAGGGTGCTGGGTGCTCAGTACTCAGGGTGCTGGGTGCTCAGTGCTCAGGGTGCTGGGTGCTCAGTGCTCGTGGTGCTGGGTGCTCAGTACTCAGGGTGCTGGGTGCTCAGTGCTCAGGGTGCTCGGTGCTCAGTACGTTGGGTGCTCAGTACTCAGGGTGCTGGGTGCTCAGTGCTCAGGGTGCTGGGTACTCAGTGCTTAGGGTGCTCGGTGCTCAGTACTCGGGGTGCTGGGTGCTCATTCTCGGGGTGCTGGGTGCTCAGTGCTCAGGGTGCTGGGTGCTCAGTGCTCGGGGTGATCGGTGCTCAGTACTCAGGGTGCTGGGTGCTCAGTGCTCGGGGTGCTCGGAGCTCAGTACTCAGGGTGCTGGGTGCTCAGTGCTCGGGGTGATCGGTGCTCAGTACTCAGGGTGCTGGGTGCTCAGTGCTCGGGGTGCTCGGTGCTCAGTACGTTGGGTGCTCACTATTCAGGGTGCTGGGTGCTCAGTGCTCAGGGAGCTGGGTGCTCAGTGCTCAGGGTGCTGGGTGCTCAGTGCTCAGGGTGCTGGGTGCTCAGTACTCAGGGTGCTGGGTGCTCAGTGCTCGGGGTGCTGGGTGCTCAGTGCTCGGGGTGCTGGGTGCTCAGTACTCAGGGTGCTGGGTGCTCAGTTCTCGGGGTGCTGGGTGCTCAGTACTCGGGTTGCTGGGTGCTCAGTACTCAGGGTGCTGGGTGCTCTGTACTCGGGAGCTGGGTGCTCAGTGCTCAGGGTGCTGGGTGCTCAGTGCTCAGTGTGCTGGGTGCTCAGTGCTCAGTACTCAGGGTGCTGGGTGCTCAGTGCTCAGTATTCAGGGTGCTGGGTGCTCAGTGCTCAGGGTGCTGTGTGCTCAGTGCTCAGGGTGCTGGGTGCTCAGTGCTCAGGGTGCTGGGTACTCAGTGCTCAGGGTGCTGGGTGCTCAGTACTCAGGGTGCTGGGTGCTCAGTACTCAGGGTGCTGGGTGCTCAGTGCTCGGGGTGGTGGGTGCTCAGTGCTCGGGGTGCTGGGTGCTCAGTGCTTGGGGTGCTGTGTGTTCAGTGCTCAGGGTGCTGGGTGCTCAGTACTCCGGGTGCTGGGTGCTCAGTGCTCGGGGTGCTCGGTGCTCAGTGCTCAAGGTGCTGGGTGCTCAGTACTCAGGGTGCTCATTGCTCAGGGTGCTGGGTGCTCAGTACTCAGGGTGCTGGGTGTTCAGTGCTCAGGGTGCTCGGTGCTCAGTACGTTGGGTGCTCAGTACTCAGGGTGCTGGGGGCTCAGTGCTCAGGGTGCTGGGTGCTCAGTGCTCAGGGTGCTGGGTGCTCAGTACTCAGGGTGCTTTGTGCTCGGTGCTCAGTATGCTGGGTGCTCAGTACTCAGGGTGCTGGGTGCTCAGTGCTCGGGGTGCTCGGTGCTCAGTACGCTGGGTGCTCTGTACTCAGTGTGCTGGGTGCTCAGTACTCAGGGTGCAGGGTGCTCAGTACTCAGGGTGCTGGGTGCTTAGTACTCAGGGTGCTGGGTGCTCAGTGCTCAGAGTGCTGGGTGCTCAGTACTCAGAGTGCTCTGTGTTCAGTGCTCAGGGTGCTGGGTGCTCAGTACTCAGGTTGCTCGGTGCTTAGTACTCATGGTGCTGGGTGCTCAGTACTCCGGGTGCTGGGTGCTCAGTGCTCGGGGTGCTCGGTGCTCAGTACGTTGGGTGCTCACTACTCAGGGTGCTGCGTGCTCAGTGCTCAGGATGCTGTTTGCTCAGTGCTCAGGGTGCTGGGTGCTCAGTACTCAGGGTGCTGGGTGCTCAGTGCTCGGGGTTCTGGGTGCTCAGTTCTCAGGGTGCTGGGTGCTCAGTACTCAGGGTGCTGGGTGCTCAGTACTCGGGGTGCTGGGTGCTCAGTATTCAGGGTGCTGGGTGCTCTGTACTCATTGTGCTGGGTGCTCAGTACTCGGGTGCTGGGTGCTCAGTGCTCAGTACTCAGGGTGCTGGGTGCTCAGTGCTCGGGGTGCTGCGTGCTCAGTGCTCATTACTCAGGGTCCTGGGTGCTCAGTACTCAGGGTGCTGTGTGCTCAGTGCTCAGGGTGCTGGGTGCTCAGTGCTCAGGGTGCTGGGTGCTCAGTGCTCAGGGTGCTGGGTGCTCAGTACTCAGGGTGCTGGGTGCTCAGTGCTCGGGGTGCTGGGTGCTCAGTGCTCAGGGTGCTGGGTGCTCAGTACTCAGGGTGTTGGGTGCTCAGTACTCAGGGTGCTGGGTGCTCAGTACTCAGGTAGCTGGGTGCTCAGTACTCAGGGTGCTGGGTGCTCAGTACTCGGGTGCTGGGTGCTCAGTGCTCAGGGTGCTGGGTGCTCAGTGCTCGGGTGCTGGGTGCTCAGTGCTCAGTACTCAGGGTGCTGGGTGCTCAGTGCTCAGGGTGCTGGGTGCTCACTGCTCAGGGTGCTGGGTGCTCAGTGCTCAGGGTGCTGGGTACTCAGTGCTCAGGGTACTGGGTGCTCAGTACTCAGGGTGCTGGGTGCTCAGTGCTCAGGGTACAGGGTGCTCACTGCTCAGGGTGCTGTGTGCTCAGTGCTCAGTGTGCTGGGTACTCAGTGCTCAGGGTACTGGGTGCTCAGTACTCAGGGTGCTGGGTGCTCAGCGCTCAGGGTGCTGGGTGCTCAGTGCTCGGGGTGCTGGGTGCTCAGTGCTCGGGGTGCTGGGTGCTGAGTGCTCGGGGTGCTCGGTGCTCAGTACTCAGGGTGCTGTATGTTCAGTGCTCAGGGTGCTGGGTGCTCAGTACTCAGGGTGCTGGGTGCTCAGTACTCAGGGTGCTGGGTGCTCAGTGCTCGGGGTGGTGGGTGCTCAGTGCTCGGGGTGCTGGGTGCTCAGTGCTTGGGGTGCTGTGTGTTCAGTGCTCAGGGTGCTGGGTGCTCAGTACTCCGGGTGCTGGGTGCTCAGTGCTCGGGGTGCTCGGTGCTCAGTGCTCAAGGTGCTGGGTGCTCAGTACTCAGGGTGCTCATTGCTCAGGGTGCTGGGTGCTCAGTACTCAGGGTGCTGGGTGTTCAGTGCTCAGGGTGCTCGGTGCTCAGTACGTTGGGTGCTCAGTACTCAGGGTGCTGGGGGCTCAGTGCTCAGGGTGCTGGGTGCTCAGTGCTCAGGGTGCTGGGTGCTCAGTACTCAGGGTGCTTTGTGCTCGGTGCTCAGTATGCTGGGTGCTCAGTACTCAGGGTGCTGGGTGCTCAGTGCTCGGGGTGCTCGGTGCTCAGTACGCTGGGTGCTCTGTACTCAGTGTGCTGGGTGCTCAGTACTCAGGGTGCAGGGTGCTCAGTACTCAGGGTGCTGGGTGCTTAGTACTCAGGGTGCTGGGTGCTCAGTGCTCAGAGTGCTGGGTGCTCAGTACTCAGAGTGCTCTGTGTTCAGTGCTCAGGGTGCTGGGTGCTCAGTACTCAGGTTGCTCGGTGCTTAGTACTCATGGTGCTGGGTGCTCAGTACTCCGGGTGCTGGGTGCTCAGTGCTCGGGGTGCTCGGTGCTCAGTACGTTGGGTGCTCACTACTCAGGGTGCTGCGTGCTCAGTGCTCAGGATGCTGTTTGCTCAGTGCTCAGGGTGCTGGGTGCTCAGTACTCAGGGTGCTGGGTGCTCAGTGCTCGGGGTTCTGGGTGCTCAGTTCTCAGGGTGCTGGGTGCTCAGTACTCAGGGTGCTGGGTGCTCAGTACTCGGGGTGCTGGGTGCTCAGTATTCAGGGTGCTGGGTGCTCTGTACTCATTGTGCTGGGTGCTCAGTACTCGGGTGCTGGGTGCTCAGTGCTCAGTACTCAGGGTGCTGGGTGCTCAGTGCTCGGGGTGCTGCGTGCTCAGTGCTCATTACTCAGGGTCCTGGGTGCTCAGTACTCAGGGTGCTGTGTGCTCAGTGCTCAGGGTGCTGGGTGCTCAGTGCTCAGGGTGCTGGGTGCTCAGTGCTCAGGGTGCTGGGTGCTCAGTACTCAGGGTGCTGGGTGCTCAGTGCTCGGGGTGCTGGGTGCTCAGTGCTCAGGGTGCTGGGTGCTCAGTACTCAGGGTGTTGGGTGCTCAGTACTCAGGGTGCTGGGTGCTCAGTACTCAGGTAGCTGGGTGCTCAGTACTCAGGGTGCTGGGTGCTCAGTACTCGGGTGCTGGGTGCTCAGTGCTCAGGGTGCTGGGTGCTCAGTGCTCGGGTGCTGGGTGCTCAGTGCTCAGTACTCAGGGTGCTGGGTGCTCAGTGCTCAGGGTGCTGGGTGCTCACTGCTCAGGGTGCTGGGTGCTCAGTGCTCAGGGTGCTGGGTACTCAGTGCTCAGGGTACTGGGTGCTCAGTACTCAGGGTGCTGGGTGCTCAGTGCTCAGGGTACAGGGTGCTCACTGCTCAGGGTGCTGTGTGCTCAGTGCTCAGTGTGCTGGGTACTCAGTGCTCAGGGTACTGGGTGCTCAGTACTCAGGGTGCTGGGTGCTCAGCGCTCAGGGTGCTGGGTGCTCAGTGCTCGGGGTGCTGGGTGCTCAGTGCTCGGGGTGCTGGGTGCTGAGTGCTCGGGGTACTCGGTGCTCAGTACTCAGGGTGCTGTATGTTCAGTGTTCAGGGTGCTGGGTGCTCAGTACTCAGGGTGCTCGGTGCTTAGTACTCAGGGTGCTGGGTGCTCAGTACTCCGGGTGCTGGGTGCTCAGTGCTCGGGGTGCTCGGTGCTCAGTACTCAGTGCTCAGGGTGCTCACTGCTCAGTGCTCAGGGTGCTGGGTGTTCAGTACTCAGGGTGCTCGGTGCTCAGTACTCAGGGGGCTGGGTGCTCAGTACTCTGGGTGCTCGGTGCTCAGTGCTCAGGGTGCTGGGTGCTCAGTACTCAGGGTGCTGGGTGCTCAGTACTCAGGGTGCTGGGTGCTCAGTGCTCAGGGTGCTGGG
Organism: Microtus oregoni; assembly: GCF_018167655.1. Classification (NCBI taxonomy): domain Eukaryota; kingdom Metazoa; phylum Chordata; class Mammalia; order Rodentia; family Cricetidae; genus Microtus; species Microtus oregoni. Next base: position 60,457 of record NW_024543884.1, read on the forward strand.
TACTCAGTGCTCAGGGTGCTCGGTGCTCAGTACTCGGGGTGCTGGGTGCTCATTCTCGGGGTGCAGGGTGCTCAGTGCTCAGGGTGCTGGGTGCTCAGTACTCAGGGTGCTGGGTGCTCAGTGCTCAGGGTGCTGGGTGCTCAGTACTCAGGGTGCTGGGTGCTCAGTGCTCAGGGTGCTGGGTGCTCAGTACTCAGGGTGCTGGGTGCTCAGTGCTCAGGGTGCTGGGTGCTCAGTACTCAGGGTGCTGGGAGCTCAGTGCTCAGGGTGATCGGTGCTCAGTACTCAGGGTGCTCAGTACTCAGGGTACTGGGTGCTCAGTGCTCGGGGTGCTGGGAGCTCAGTACTCAGGGTGCTGGGTGCTCAGTGCTCGGGGTGCTGGGTGCTCAGTGCTCAGGGTGATCGGTGCTCAGTACTCAGGGTGCTGGGTGCTCAGTGCTCAGGGTGCTGGGTGTTCAGTCCACAGGGTGCTCAGTGCTCAGAGTGCTGGGTGCTCAGTGCTCGGGGTCCTGGGTGTTCAGTGCTCGGGGTGCTGGGTGCTCAGTGCTCAGGGTGCTGGGTGCTCAGTGCTCAGTGCTCAGGGTGCTGGTTGCTCAGTACTCAGGGTGCTGGGTGCTCAGTACTCAGGGTGCTGGGTGCTCAGTGCTCAGGGTGCTAGGTGCTCAGAACTCAGGGTGCTGGGTGATCAGTGCTCGGGGTGCTGGGTGCTCAGTGCTCAGGGTGCTGGGTGCTCAGTGCTCAGGGTGCTGGGTGCTCAGTACTCAGGGTGCTGGGTGCTCAGTGCTCGGGGTGCTCGGTGCTCAGTACTCAAGGTGCTGGGTGCTCAGTGCTCATTGTGCTGGGTGCTCAGTGCTCAGGGTGCTCAGTGCTCAGTGCTCAGGGTGCTGGGTGTTCAGTACTCAGGGTGCTGGGTGCTCAGTACTCAGGGTGCTGGGTGCTCAGTACTCAGGGTGCTGGCTGCTCAGTGCTCGGGGTGCTCGGTGCTCAGTACTCAGGGTGCTGGGTGCTCAGTACTCAGGGTGCTGGGTGCTCAGTGCTCAGGGTTCTGGGTGCTCAGTGCTTGGGGTGATCGGTGCTCAGTACTCAGGGTGCTGGTTGCTCAGTGCTCGGGGTGCTCGGAGCTCAGTACTCAGGGTGCTGGGTGCTCAGTGCTCGGGGTGATCGGTGCTCAGTACTCAGGGTGCTGGGTGCTCAGCGCTCGGGGTGCTCGGTGCTCAGTACGTTGGGTGCTCACTACTCAGGGTGCTGGCTGCTCAGTGCTCAGGGTGCTGGGTGCTCAGTGCTCAGGGTGCTGGGTGCTCAGTGCTCAGGGTGCTGGGTGCTCAGTACTCAGGGTGCTGGGTGCTCAGTGCTCGGGGTGCTGGGTGCTCAGTGCTCAGGGTGCTGGGTGCTCAGTACTCAGGGTGCTGGGTGCTCAGTACTCGGGGTGCTGGGTGCTCAGTACTCGGGGTGCTGGGTGCTCAGTACTCAGGGTGCTGGGTGCTCTGTACTCGGGAGCTGGGTGCTCAGTGCTCAGGGTGCTGGGTGCTCAGTGCTCGGTGTGCTGGGTGCTCAGTGCTCAGTAATCAGGGTGCTGGGTGCTCAGTGCTCAGTACTCAGGGTGCTGGGTGCTCAGTGCTCAGGGTGCTGTGTGCTCAGTGCTCAGGGTGCTGGGTGCTCAGTGCTCAGGGTGCTGGGTGCTCAGTGCTCGGGGTGCTGGGTGCTCAGTGCTCGGGGTGCTGGGTGCTAAGTGCTCGGGGTGCTCGGTGCTCAGTACTCAGGGTGCTGGGTGCTCAGTGCTCAAGGTGCTCATTACTCAGGGTGCTGTATGTTCAGTGCTCAGGGTGCTGGGTGCTCAGTACTCAGGGTGCTCGGTGCTTAGTACGCAGGGTGCTGGGTGCTCAGTACTCAGGGTGCTGGGTGCTCAGTTCTCGGGGTGCTCGGTGCTCAGTGCTCAAGGTGCTGGGTGCTCAGTACTCAGGGTGCTCATTGCTCAGGGTGTTGGGTGCTCAGTGCTCGGGGTGCTGGGTGCTCAGTACTCAGGGTGCTGGGTGCTCAGTGCTCGGGGTTCTGGGTGCTCAGTGCTCAGGGTGATCGGTGGTCAGTACTCAGGGTGCTGGGTGCTCAGTGCTCAGGGTGCTGGGTGCTCAGTCCTCAGGGTGCTCAGTGCTCAGGGTGCTGGGTGCTCAGTGCTCGGGGTGCTCGGTGCTCAGTACTCAGGGTGCTGAGTGCTCAGTACTCAGGGTGCTGGGTGCTCAGTACTCAGGGTGCTGGGTGCTCAGTGCTCAGTGTGCTGGGTGATCAGTGCTCAGTGTGCTGGGTGCTCAGTGATCAGGGTGCTGGGTGCTCAGTGCTCGTGGTGCTGGGTGCTCAGTACTCAGGGTGCTGGGTGCTCAGTACTCAGGGTGCTGGGTGCGTAGTACTCAGGGTGCTGGGTGCTCAGTGCTCGGGGTGCTGGGTGCTCAGTGCTCGGGGTGCTTGGTGCTCAGTAATCAGGGTGCTGGGTGCTCAGTACTCGTTGTGCTGGGTGCTCAGTGCTCAGGGTGCTGGGTGCTCACTACTCAGGGTGCTCGGTGCTCAGTGCTCGGGGTGCTGGGTGCTCAGTACTCAGGGTGCTCGGTGCTCAGTACTCAGGGTGCTCAGTGCTCAGTACTCAGGGTGCTCAGGCTCAGTGCTCGGGGTGCTTGGTGCTCAGTGCTCGGGATGCTGGGTGCTCAGTGCTCAGTGTGCTGGGTGCTCAGTGCTCAGATTGCTGGGTGCTCAGAACTCAGGGTGCTCGGTGCTCGGTGCTCTGTACGCTGGGTGCTCAGTACTCAGGGTGCTGGGTGCTCAGTGCTCGGGGTGCTGGGTGCTCAGTACTCAGGGTGCTGGGTGCTCAGTGCTCGGGGTGCTCGGTGCTCAGTACGCTGGGTGCTGGGTGCTCATTCTCGGGGTGCTGTGTGCTCAGTACTCAGGGTGCTGGGTGCTCAGTACTCCGGGTGCTGGGTGCTCAGTTCTCGGGGTGCTCGGTGCTCAGTACTCAGGGCTCAGGGTGCTCAGTGCTCAGTGCTCAGGGTGCTGGGTGTTCAGTACTCAGGGTGCTGGGTGCTCAGTACTCAAGGTGCTGGGTGCTCAGTGCTCAGGGTGCTGGGTGCTCAGTACTCGGGGTGCTGGTTGCTCAGTGCTCAGGGTGCTCGGGGCTCAGTACTCAGGGTGCTGGGTGCTCAGTACTCAGGGTGCTGGGTGCTCAGTGCTCAGCGTGCTGGGTACTCAGTGCTCAGGGTGCTCGGTGCTCAGTACTCGGGGTGCTGGGTGCTCATTCTCGGGGTGCTGGGTGCTCAGTGCTCGGGGTGCTGGGTGCTCAGTACTTAGCGTGCTGGGTGCTCAGTGCTCAGGGTGCTGGGTGCTCAGTACTCAGGGTGCTGGGTGCTCAGTGCTCAGGGTGCTGGGTGCTCAGTACTCAGGGTGCTGGGTGCTCAGTGTTCACGGTGCTGGGTGCTCAGTACTCAGGGTTCTGGGAGCTCAGTGCTCAGGGTGATCGGTGCTCAGTACTCAGGGTGCTCAGTGCTCGGGGTGCTGGGTGCTCAGTACTCAGGGTGCTGGGTGCTCAGTGCTCGGGGTTCTGGGTGCTCAGTGCTCAGGGTGATCGGTGCTCAGTACTCAGGGTGCTGGGTGCTCAGTGCTCAGGGTGCTGGGTGCTCAGACCTCAGGGTGCTCAGTGCTCAGGGTGCTGGGTGCTCAGTGCTTGGGGTGCTCGGTGCTCAGTACTCAGGGTGCTGAGTGCTCAGTACTCAGGGTGCTGGGTGCTCAGTACTCAGGGTGCTGGGTGCTCAGTGCTCAGTGTGCTGGGTGATCAGTGCTCAGTGTGCTGGGTGCTCAGTGATCAGGGTGCTGGGTGCTCAGTGCTCGGGGTGCTGGTTGCTCAGTACTCAGGGTGCTGGGTGCTCAGTGCTCAGGGTGCTCGGTGCTCAGTGCTCGGAGCGCTGGGTGCTCAGTGCTCGGGGTGCTCGGAGCTCAGTACCCAGGGTGCTGGGTGCTCAGTGCTCGGGGTGCTGGTTGCTCAGTACTCAGGGTGCTGGGTGCTCAGTGCTCGGGGTGCTCGGTGCTCAGTACGTTGGGTGCTCACTACTCATGGTGCTGGGTGCTCAGTGCACAGGGTGCTGGGTGCTCAGTGCTCAGGGTGCTGGGTGCTCAGTGCTCAGGGTGCTGGGTGCTCAGTGCTCAGGGTGCTGGGTGCTCAGTACTCAGGGTGCTGGGTGCTCAGTGCTCGGGGTGCTGGGTGCTCAGTGCTCGGGGTGCTGGGTGCTCAGTACTCAGGGTGCTGGGTGCTCAGTACTCGGGGTGCTGGGTGCTCAGTACTCGGGTTGCTGGGTGCTCAGTACTCAGGGTGCTGGGTGCTCTGTACTCGGGAGCTGGGTGCTCAGTGCTCAGGGTGCTGGGTGCTCAGTGCTCGGTGTGCTGGGTGCTCAGTGCTCAGTACTCAGGGTGCTGGGTGCTCAGTGCTCAGTACTCAGGGTGCTGGGTGCTCAGTGCTCAGGGTGCTGTGTGCTCAGTGCTCAGGGTGCTGGGTGCTCAGTGCTCAGGGTGCTGGGTACTCAGTGCTCAGGGTGCTGGGTGCTCAGTACTCAGGGTGCTGGGTGCTCAGTACTCAGGGTGCTGGGTGCTCAGTGCTCGGGGTGCTGGGTGCTCAGTGCTCGGGGTGCTGGGTGCTCAGTGCTCGGGGTGCTCGGTGCTCAGTACTCAGGGTGCTGGGTGCTCAGTGCTCGAGGTGCTCAGTACTCAGGGTGCTGTGTGTTCAGTGCTCAGGTTGCTGTGTGCTCAGTGCTCAGGGTGCTGGGTGCTCAGTGCTCAGGGTGCTGGGTACTCAGTGCTCAGGGTGTTGGGTGCTCAGTGCGCGAGGTGCTCTTTACTCAGAGTGGGTGTGTTCAGTGCTCAGGGTGCTGGGTGCTCAGTACTCAGGGTGCTCGGTGCTTAGTACTCATGGTGTTGGGTGCTCAGTACTCCGGGTGCTGGGTGCTCAGTGCTCGGGGTGCTCGGTGCTCAGTACGTTGGGTGCTCACTACTCAGGGTGCTGGGTGCTCAGTATTCAGGGTGCTGGGTCCTCAGTACTCATTGTGCTGGGTGCTCAGTACTCGGGTGCTGGGTGCTCAGTGCTCAGGTTGCTGGGTGCTCAGTGCTCGGTGTGCTGGGTGCTCAGTGCTCAGTACTCAGGTTGCTGGGTGCTCAGTGCTCGGGGTGCTGCGTGCTCAGTGCTCAGTACTCAGGGTCCTGTGTGCTCAGTACTCAGGGTGCTGTGTGCTCAGTGCTCAGGGTGCTGGGTGCTCAGTGCTCAGGGTGCTGGGTGCTCAGTGCTCAGGGTGCTGGGTGCTCAGTGCTCAGGGTGCTGGGTGCTCAGTACTCAGGGTGCTGGGTGCTCAGTACTCAGGGTGCTGGGTGCTCAGTGCTCGGGGTGCTGGGTGCTCAGTGCTCGGGGTGCTGGGTGCTCAGTGCTCGGGGTGCTCGGTGCTCAGTACTCAGGGTTCTGGGTGCTCAGTGCTCGAGGTGCTCAGTACTCAGGGTGCTGTGTGTTCAGTGCTCAGGGTGCTGTGTGCTCAGTGCTCAGGGTGCTGGGTGCTCAGTGCTCGGGGTGCTGCGTGCTCAGTGCTCAGTACTCAGGGTCCTGGGTGCTCAGTACTCAGGGTGCTGTGTGCTCAGTGCACAGGGTGCTGGGTGCTCAGTGCTCAGGGTGCTGGGTGCTCAGTGCTCAGGGTGCTGGGTGCTCAGTGCTCAGGGTGCTGGGTGCTCAGTACTCAGGGTGCTGGGTGCTCAGTGCTCGGGGTGCTGGGTGCTCAGTGCTCGGGGTGCTGGGTGCTCAGTACTCAGGGTGCTGGGTGCTCAGTACTCGGGGTGCTGGGTGCTCAGTACTCGGGTTGCTGGGTGCTCAGTACTCAGGGTGCTGGGTGCTCTGTACTCGGGAGCTGGGTGCTCAGTGCTCAGGGTGCTGGGTGCTCAGTGCTCGGTGTGCTGGGTGCTCAGTGCTCAGTACTAAGGGTGCTGGGTGCTCAGTGCTCAGTACTCAGGGTGCTGGGTGCTCAGTGCTCAGGGTGCTGTGTGCTCAGTGCTCAGGGTGCTGGGTGCTCAGTGCTCAGGGTGTTGGGTGCTCAGTGCTCGGGGTGCTGGGTGCTCAGTACTCAGGGTGCTGGGTGCTCAGTGCTCGGGGTTCTGGGTGCTCAGTTCTCAGGGTGATCGGTGCTCAGTACTCAGGGTGCTGGGTGCTCAGTGCTCAGGGTGCTGGGTGCTCAGTCCTCAGGGTGCTCAGTGCTCAGGGTGCTGGGTGCTCAGTGCTCGGGGTGCTCGGTGCTCAGTACTCAGGGTGCTGAGTGCTCAGTACTCAGGGTGCTGGGTGCTCAGTACTCAGGGTGCTGGGTGCTCAGTGCTCAGTGTGCTGGGTGATCAGTGCTCAGTGTGCTGGGTGCTCAGTGATCAGGGTGCTGGGTGCTCAGTGCTCGTGGTGCTGGGTGCTCAGTACTCAGGGTGCTGGGTGCTCAGTACTCAGGGTGCTGGGTGCTTAGTACTCAGGGTGCTGGGTGCTCAGTGCTCGGGGTGCTGGGTGCTCAGTGCTCGGGGTGCTTGGTGCTCAGTAATCAGGGTGCTGGGTGCTCAGTACTCGTTGTGCTGGGTGCTCAGTGCTCAGGGTGCTGGGTGCTCACTACTCAGGGTGCTCGGTGCTCAGTGCTCGGGGTGCTGGGTGCTCAGTACTCAGGGTGCTCGGTGCTCAGTACTCAGGGTGCTCAGTGCTCAGTACTCAGGGTGCTCAGGCTCAGTGCTCGGGGTGCTGGGTGCTCAGTGCTCGGGGTGCTGGGTGCTCAGTGCTCAGTGTGCTGGGTGCTCAGTGCTCAGAGTGCTGGGTGCTCAGTACTCAGGGTGCTCGGTGCTCGGTGCTCTGTACGCTGGGTGCTCAGTACTCAGGGTGCTGGGTGCTCAGTGCTCGGGGTGCTGGGTGCTCAGTACGCAGGGTGCTGGGTGCTCAGTGCTCGGGGTGCTCGGTGCTCAGTACGCTGGGTGCTGGGTGCTCATTCTCGGGGTGCTGTGTGCTCAGTACTCAGGGTGCTGGGTGCTCAGTACTCCGGGTGCTGGGTGCTCAGTTCTCGGGGTGCTCGGTGCTCAGTACTCAGGGTGCTCAGTGCTCAGTACTCAGGGTGCTCAGGCTCAGTGCTCAGGGTGCTGGGTGCTCAGTACTCAGGGTGCTGGGTGCTCAGTACTCAGGGTGCTGGGTGCTCAGTGCTCGGGGTGCTGGGTGCTCAGTGCTCGGGGTGCTGGGTGCTCAGTGCTCGGGGTGCTCGGTGCTCAGTACTCAGGGTGCTGGGTGCTCAGTGCTCGAGGTGCTCAGTACTCAGGGTGCTGTGTGTTCAGTGCTCAGGGTGCTGTGTGCTCAGTGCTCAGGGTGCTGGGTGCTCAGTGCTCGGGGTGCTGCGTGCTCAGTGCTCAGTACTCAGGGTCCTGGGTGCTCAGTACTCAGGGTGCTGTGTGCTCAGTGCACAGGGTGCTGGGTGCTCAGTGCTCAGGGTGCTGGGTGCTCAGTGCTCAGGGTGCTGGGTGCTCAGTGCTCAGGGTGCTGGGTGCTCAGTACTCAGGGTGCTGGGTGCTCAGTGCTCGGGGTGCTGGGTGCTCAGTGCTCGGGGTGCTGGGTGCTCAGTACTCAGGGTGCTGGGTGCTCAGTACTCGGGGTGCTGGGTGCTGAGTACTCGGGTTGCTGGGTGCTCAGTACTAAGGGTGCTGGGTGCTCTGTACTCGGGAGCTGGGTGCTCAGTGCTCAGGGTGCTGGGTGCTCAGTGCTCGGTGTGCTGGGTGCTCAGTGCTCAGTACTCAGGGTGCTGGGTGCTCAGTGCTCAGTACTCAGGGTGCTGGGTGCTCAGTGCTCAGGGTGCTGTGTGCTCAGTGCTCAGGGTGCTGGGTGCTCAGTGCTCAGGGTGCTGGGTACTCAGTGCTCAGGGTGCTGGGTGCTCAGTACTCAGGGTGCTGGGTGCTCAGTACTCAGGGTGCTGGGTGCTCAGTGCTCGGGGTGCTGGGTGCTCAGTGCTCGGGGTGCTGGGTGCTCAGTGCTCGGGGTGCTCGGTGCTCAGTACTCAGGGTGCTGGGTGCTCAGTGCTCGAGGTGCTCAGTACTCAGGGTGCTGTGTGTTCAGTGCTCAGGGTGCTGTGTGCTCAGTGCTCAGGGTGCTGGGTGCTCAGTGCTCAGGGTGCTGGGTACTCAGTGCTCAGGGTGTTGGGTGCTCAGTGCGCGAGGTGCTCTTTACTCAGAGTGCTGTGTGTTCAGTGCTCAGGGTGCTGGGTGCTCAGTACTCAGGGTGCTCGGTGCTTAGTACTCATGGTGCTGGGTGCTCAGTACTCCGGGTGCTGGGTGCTCATTGCTCGGGGTGCTCGTTGCTCAGTACGTTGGGTGCTCACTACTCAGGGTGCTGGGTGCTCAGTATTCAGGGTGCTGGGTCCTCAGTACTCATTGTGCTGGGTGCTCAGTACTCGGGTGCTGGGTGCTCAGTGCTCAGGGTGCTGGGTGCTCAGTGCTCGGGGTGCTGGGTGCTCAGTGCTCAGTACTCAGGTTGCTGGGTGCTCAGTGCTCAGGGTGCTGCGTGCTCAGTGCTCAGTACTCAGGGTCCTGGGTGCTCAGTACTCAGGGTGCTGTGTGCTCAGTGCTCAGGGTGCTGGGTGCTCAGTGCTCAGGGTGCTGGGTGCTCAGTGCTCAGGGTGCTGGGTGCTCAGTACTCAGGGTGCTGGGTGCTCAGTGCTCGGGGTGCTGGGTGCTCAGTGCTCAGGGTGCTGGGTGCTCAGTACTCAGGGTGTTGGGTGCTCAGTTCTCTGGGTGCTGTGTGCTCAGTACTCAGGTAGCTGGGTGCTCAGTACTCAGGGTGCTGGGTGCTCAGTACTCGGGTGCTGGGGGCTCAGTGCTCAGGGTGCTGGGTGCTCAGTGCTCGGGGTGCTGGGTGCTCAGTGCTCAGTACTCAGGGTGCTGGGTGCTCAGTACTCGGGGTGCTAGGTGCTCAGTGCTCAGTACTCAGGGTGCTGGGTGCTCAGTGCTCAGGGTGCTGGGTGTTCACTGCTCAGGGTGCTGGGTGCTCAGTGCTCAGGGTGCTGGGTACTCAGTGCTCAGGGTACTGGGTGCTCAGTACTCAGGGTGCTGGTTGCTCAGTGCTCAGGGTGCTGGGTGCTCAGTGCTCGGGGTGCTGGGTGCTCAGTGCTCGGGGTGCTGGGTGCTCAGTGCTCGGGGTGCTCGGTGCTCAGTACTCAGGGTGCTGGGTGCTCAGTGCTCGAGGTGCTCAGTACTCAGGGTGCTGTATGTTCAGTGTTCAGGGTGCTGGGTGCTCAGTACTCAGGGTGCTCGGTGCTTAGTACTCAGGGTGCTGGGTGCTCAGTACTCCGGGTGCTGGGTGCTCAGTGCTCGGTGTGCTCGGTGCTCAGTACTCAGTGCTCAGGGTGCTCAGTGCTCAGTGCTCAGGGTGCTGGGTGTTCAGTACTCAGGGTGCTGGGTGCTCTGTACTCAGGGGGCTGGGTGCTCAGTACTCGGGGTTCTCGGTGCTCAGTGCTCAGGGTGCTGGGTGCTCAGTACTCAGGGTGCTGAGTGCTCAGTCCTCAGGGTGCTGGGTGCTCATTGCTCAGGGTGCTGGGTACTCAGTGCTCAGGGTGCTCGGTGCTCAGTACTCGGGGTGCTGGGTGCTCATTCTCGGGGTGCTGGGTGCTCAGTGCTCAGGGTGCTGGGTGCTCAGTACTCAGGGTGCTGGGTGCTCAGTGCTCAGGTTGCTGGGTTCTCAGTACTCAGGCTGCTGGGTGCTCAGTGCTCAGGGTGCTGGGTGCTCAGTACTCAGGGTGCTGGGAGCTCAGTGCTCAGGGTGATCGGTGCTCAGTACTCAGGGTGCTCAGTACTCAGGGTACTGGGTGCTCAGTGCTCGGGGTGCTGGGAGCTCAGTAATCAGGGTGCTGGGTGCTCAGTGCTCGGGGTGCTGGGTGCTCAGTGCTCAGGGTGATCGGTGCTCAGTACTCAGGGTGCTGGGTGCTCAGTGCTCGGGGTGCTGGGTGTTCAGTCCACAGGGTGCTCAGTGATCAGGTTGCTGGGTGCTCAGTGCTCGGGGTGCTGGGTGTTCAGTGCTCGGGGTGCTGGGTGCTCAGTGCTCAGGGTGCTGGGTGCTCAGTGCTCAGTGCTCAGGGTGCTGGTTGCTCAGTACTCAGGGTGCTGGGTGCTCAGTACTCAGGGTGCTGGGTGCTCAGTGCTCAGGGTGCTGGGTGCTCAGTGCTCGCTGTGCTCGGTGCTCAGTACTCAAGGTGCTGGGTGCTCAGTGCTCAGGGTGCTGGGTGCTCAGTGCTCAGGGTGCTCAGTGCTCAGTGCTCAGGGTGCTGGGTGTTCAGTACTCAGGGTGCTGGGTGCTCAGTACTCAGGGTGCTGGGTGCTCAGTGCTCAGGGTGCTGGGTGCTCAGTGCTCGGGGTGATCGGTGCTCAGTACTCAGGGTGCTGGGTGCTCAGTGCTCGGGGTGCTCGGAGCTCAGTACTCAGGGTGCTGGGTGCTCAGTGCTCGGGGTGATCGGTGCTCAGTACTCAGGGTGCTGGGTGCTCAGTGCTCGGGGTGCTCGGTGCTCAGTACGTTGGGTGCTCACTACTCAGGGTGCTGGGTGCTCAGTGCTCAGGGTGCTGGGTGCTCAGTACTCCGGGTGCTGGGTGCTCAGTGCTCGGTGTGCTCGGTGCTCAGTACTCAGTGCTCAGGGTGCTCAGTGCTCAGTGCTCAGGGTGCTGGGTGTTCAGTACTCAGGGTGCTGGGTGCTCAGTACTCAGGGGGCTGGGTGCTCAGTACTCGGGGTGCTCGGTGCTCAGTGCTCAGGGTGCTGGGTGCTCAGTACTCAGGGTGCTGGGTGCTCAGTACTCAGGGTGCTGGGTGCTCATTGCTCAGGGTGCTGGGTACTCAGTGCTCAGGGTGCTCGGTGCTCAGTACTCGGGGTGCTGGGTGCTCATTCTCGGGGTGCTGGGTGCTCAGTGCTCAGGGTGCTGGGTGCTCAGTACTCAGGTTGCTGGGTGCTCAGTGCTCAGGTTGCTGGGTTCTCAGTACTCAGGGTGCTGGGTGCTCAGGGTGCTCGGTGCTCAGTACTCGGGGTGCTGGGTGCTCAGTGCTAAGGGTGCTGGGTGCTCAGTACTCAGGGTGTTTGGTGCTCAGTTCTCTGGGTGCTGTGTGCTCAGTACTCATGTAGCTGGGTGCTCAGTACTCAGGGTGCTGGGTGCTCAGTACTCGGGTGCTGGGTGCTCAGTGCTCAGGGTGCTGGGTGCTCAGTGCTCGGGGTGCTCGGTGCTCAGTACTCAGGGTGCTGGGTGCTCAGTGCTCGAGGTGCTCAGTACTCAGGGTGCTGTGTGTTCAGTGCTCAGGGTGCTGTGTGCTCAGTGCTCAGTGTGCTGGGTGCTCAGTGCTCGGGGTGCTGCGTGCTCAGTGCTCAGTACTCAGGGTCCTGGGTGCTCAGTACTCAGGGTGCTGTGTGCTCAGTGCACAGGGTGCTGGGTGCTCAGTGCTCAGGGTGCTGGGTGCTCAGTGCTCAGGGTGCTGGGTGCTCAGTGCTCAGGGTGCTGGGTGCTCAGTACTCAGGGTGCTGGGTGCTCAGTGCTCGGGGTGCTGGGTGCTCAGTGCTCGGGGTGCTGGGTGCTCAGTACTCAGGGTGCTGGGTGCTCAGTACTCGGGGTGCTGGGTGCTGAGTACTCGGGTTGCTGGGTGCTCAGTACTAAGGGTGCTGGGTGCTCTGTACTCGGGAGCTGGGTGCTCAGTGCTCAGGGTGCTGGGTGCTCAGTGCTCGGTGTGCTGGGTGCTCAGTGCTCAGTACTCAGGGTGCTGGGTGCTCAGTGCTCAGTACTCAGGGTGCTGGGTGCTTAGTGCTCAGGGTGCTGTGTGCTCAGTGCTCAGGGTGCTGGGTGCTCAGTGCTCAGGGTGCTGGGTACTCAGTGCTCAGGGTGCTGGGTGCTCAGTACTCAGGGTGCTGGGTGCTCAGTACTCAGGGTGCTGGGTGCTCAGTGCTCGGGGTGCTGGGTGCTCAGTGCTCGGGGTGCTGGGTGCTCAGTGCTCGGGGTGCTCGGTGCTCAGTACTCAGGGTGCTGGGTGCTCAGTGCTCGAGGTGCTCAGTACTCAGGGTGCTGTGTGTTCAGTGCTCAGGGTGCTGTGTGCTCAGTGCTCAGGGTGCTGGGTGCTCAGTGCTCAGGGTGCTGTGTACTCAGTGCTCAGGGTGTTGGGTGCTCAGTGCGCGAGGTGCTCTTTACTCAGAGTGCTGTGTGTTCAGTGCTCAGGGTGCTGGGTGCTCAGTACTCAGGGTGCTCGGTGCTTAGTACTCATGGTGCTGGGTGCTCAGTACTCCGGGTGCTGGGTGCTCATTGCTCGGGGTGCTCGTTGCTCAGTACGTTGGGTGCTCACTACTCAGGGTGCTGGGTGCTCAGTATTCAGGGTGCTGGGTCCTCAGTACTCATTGTGCTGGGTGCTCAGTACTCGGGTGCTGGGTGCTCAGTGCTCAGGTTGCTGGGTGCTCAGTGCTCGGGGTGCTGGGTGCTCAGTGCTCAGTACTCAGGTTGCTGGGTGCTCAGTGCTCGGGGTGCTGCGTGCTCAGTGCTCAGTACTCAGGGTCCTGGGTGCTCAGTACTCAGGGTGCTGTGTGCTCAGTGCTCAGGGTGCTGGGTGCTCAGTGCTCAGGGTGCTGGGTGCTCAGTGCTCAGGGTGCTGGGTGCTCAGTACTCAGGGTGCTGGGTGCTCAGTGCTCGGGGTGCTGGGTGCTCAGTGCTCAGGGTGCTGGGTGCTCAGTACTCAGGGTGTTGGGTGCTCAGTTCTCTGGGTGCTGTGTGCTCAGTACTCAGGTAGCTGGGTGCTCAGTACTCAGGGTGCTGGGTGCTCAGTACTCGGGTGCTGGGTGCTCAGTGCTCAGGGTGCTGGGTGCTCAGTGCTCGGGGTGCTGGGTGCTCAGTGCTCAGTACTCAGGGTGCTGGGTGCTCAGTACTCGGGGTGCTAGGTGCTCAGTGCTCAGTACTCAGGGTGCTGGGTGCTCAGTGCTCAGGGTGCTGGGTGTTCACTGCTCAGGGTGCTGGGTGCTCAGTGCTCAGGGTGCTGGGTACTCAGTGCTCAGGGTACTGGGTGCTCAGTACTCAGGGTGCTGGTTGCTCAGTGCTCAGGGTGCTGGGTGCTCAGTGCTCGGGGTGCTGGGTGCTCAGTGCTCGGGGTGCTGGGTGCTCAGTGCTCGGGGTGCTCGGTGCTCAGTACTCAGGGTGCTGGGTGCTCAGTGCTCGAGGTGCTCAGTACTCAGGGTGCTGTATGTTCAGTGTTCAGGGTGCTGGGTGCTCAGTACTCAGGGTGCTCGGTGCTTAGTACTCAGGGTGCTGGGTGCTCAGTACTCCGGGTGCTGGGTGCTCAGTGCTCGGTGTGCTCGGTGCTCAGTACTCAGTGCTCAGGGTGCTCAGTGCTCAGTGCTCAGGGTGCTGGGTGTTCAGTACTCAGGGTGCTGGGTGCTCTGTACTCAGGGGGCTGGGTGCTCAGTACTCGGGGTTCTCGGTGCTCAGTGCTCAGGGTGCTGGGTGCTCAGTACTCAGGGTGCTGAGTGCTCAGTCCTCAGGGTGCTCGGTGCTCATTGCTCAGGGTGCTGGGTACTCAGTGCTCAGGGTGCTCGGTGCTCAGTACTCGGGGTGCTGGGTGCTCATTCTCGGGGTGCTGGGTGCTCAGTGCTCAGGGTGCTGGGTGCTCAGTACTCAGGGTGCTGGGTGCTCAGTGCTCAGGTTGCTGGGTTCTCAGTACTCAGGCTGCTGGGTGCTCAGTGCTCAGGGTGCTGGGTGCTCAGTACTCAGGGTGCTGGGAGCTCAGTGCTCAGGGTGATCGGTGCTCAGTACTCAGGGTGCTCAGTACTCAGGGTACTGGGTGCTCAGTGCTCGGGGTGCTGGGAGCTCAGTAATCAGGGTGCTGGGTGCTCAGTGCTCGGGGTGCTGGGTGCTCAGTGCTCAGGGTGATCGGTGCTCAGTACTCAGGGTGCTGGGTGCTCAGTGCTCGGGGTGCTGGGTGTTCAGTCCACAGGGTGCTCAGTGATCAGGTTGCTGGGTGCTCAGTGCTCGGGGTGCTGGGTGTTCAGTGCTCGGGGTGCTGGGTGCTCAGTGCTCAGGGTGCTGGGTGCTCAGTGCTCAGTGCTCAGGGTGCTGGTTGCTCAGTACTCAGGGTGCTGGGTGCTCAGTACTCAGGGTGCTGGGTGCTCAGTGCTCAGGGTGCTGGGTGCTCAGTGCTCGCTGTGCTCGGTGCTCAGTACTCAAGGTGCTGGGTGCTCAGTGCTCAGGGTGCTGGGTGCTCAGTGCTCAGGGTGCTCAGTGCTCAGTGCTCAGGGTGCTGGGTGTTCAGTACTCAGGGTGCTGGGTGCTCAGTACTCAGGGTGCTGGGTGCTCAGTGCTCAGGGTGCTGGGTGCTCAGTGCTCGGGGTGATCGGTCCTCAGTACTCAGGGTGCTGGGTGCTCAGTGCTCGGGGTGCTCGGAGCTCAGTACTCAGGGTGCTGGGTGCTCAGTGCTCGGGGTGATCGGTGCTCAGTACTCAGGGTGCTGGGTGCTCAGTGCTCGGGGTGCTCGGTGCTCAGTACGTTGGGTGCTCACTACTCAGGGTGCTGGGTGCTCAGTGCTCAGGGTGCTGGGTGCTCAGTACTCCGGGTGCTGGGTGCTCAGTGCTCGGTGTGCTCGGTGCTCAGTACTCAGTGCTCAGGGTGCTCAGTGCTCAGTGCTCAGGGTGCTGGGTGTTCAGTACTCAGGGTGCTGGGTGCTCAGTACTCAGGGGGCTGGGTGCTCAGTACTCGGGGTGCTCGGTGCTCAGTGCTCAGGGTGCTGGGTGCTCAGTACTCAGGGTGCTGGGTGCTCAGTACTCAGGGTGCTGGGTGCTCATTGCTCAGGGTGCTGGGTACTCAGTGCTCAGGGTGCTCGGTGCTCAGTACTCGGGGTGCTGGGTGCTCATTCTCGGGGTGCTGGGTGCTCAGTGCTCAGGGTGCTGGGTGCTCAGTACTCAGGGTGCTGGGTGCTCAGTGCTCAGGTTGCTGGGTTCTCAGTACTCAGGGTGCTGGGTGCTCAGGGTGCTCGGTGCTCAGTACTCGGGGTGCTGGGTGCTCAGTGCTCAGGGTGCTGGGTGCTCAGTACTCAGGGTGTTTGGTGCTCAGTTCTCTGGGTGCTGTGTGCTCAGTACTCATGTAGCTGGGTGCTCAGTACTCAGGGTGCTGGGTGCTCAGTACTCGGGTGCTGGGTGCTCAGTGCTCAGGGTGCTGGGTGCTCAGTGCTCGGGGTGCTGGGTGCTCAGTGCTCAGTACTCAGGGTGCTGGGTGCTCAGTACTCGGGGTGCTAGGTGCTCAGTGCTCAGTACTCAGGGTGCTGGGTGCTCAGTGCTCAGGGTGCTGGGTGTTCACTGCTCAGGGTGCTGGGTGCTCAGTGCTCAGGGTGCTGGGTACTCAGTGCTCAGGGTACTGGGTGCTCAGTACTCAGGGTGCTGGGTGCTCAGTGCTCAGGGTGCTGGGTGCTCAGTGCTCGGGGTGCTGGGTGCTCAGTGCTCGGGGTGCTGGGTGCTCAGTGCTCGGGGTGCTCGGTGCTCAGTACTCAGGGTGCTGGGTGCTCAGTGCTCGAGGTGCTCAGTACTCAGGGTGCTGTATGTTCAGTGTTCAGGGTGCTGGGTGCTCAGTACTCAGGGTGCTCGGTGCTTAGTACTCAGGGTGCTGGGTGCTCAGTACTCCGGGTGCTGGGTGCTCAGTGCTCGGTGTGCTCGGTGCTCAGTACTCAGTGCTCAGGGTGCTCAGTGCTCAGTGCTCAGGGTGCTGGGTGTTCAGTACTCAGGGTGCTCGGTGCTCAGTGCTCAGGGTGCTGGGTGCTCAGTACTCAGGGTGCTGGGTGCTCAGTACTCAGGGTGCTGGGTGCTCATTTCTCAGGGTGCTGGGTACTCAGTGCTCAGGGTGCTCGGTGCTCAGTACTCGGGGTGCTGGGTGCTCATTCTCGGGGTGCTGGGTGCTCAGTGCTCAGGGTGCTGGGTGCTCAGTACTCAGGGTGCTGGGTGCTCAGTGCTCAGGTTGCTGGGTTCTCAGTACTCAGGCTGCTGGGTGCTCAGTGCTCAGGGTGCTGTGTGCTCAGTACTCAGGGTGCTGGGTGCTCAGTGCTCAGGGTGCTGGGTGCTCAGTACTCAGGGTGCTGGGAGCTCAGTGCTCAGGGTGATCGGTGCTCAGTACTCAGGGTGCTCAGTACTCAGGGTACTGGGTGCTCAGTGCTCGGGGTGCTGGGAGCTCAGTAATCAGGGTGCTGGGTGCTCAGTGCTCGGGGTGCTGGCTGCTCAGTGCTCAGGGTGATCGGTGCTCAGTACTCAGGGTGCTGGGTGCTCAGTGCTCGGGGTGCTGGGTGTTCAGTCCACAGGGTGCTCAGTGATCAGGTTGCTGGGTGCTCAGTGCTCGGGGTGCTGGGTGTTCAGTGCTCGGGGTGCTGGGTGCTCAGTGCTCAGGGTGCTGGGTGCTCAGTGCTCAGTGCTCAGGGTGCTGGTTGCTCAGTACTCAGGGTGCTGGGTGCTCAGTACTCAGGGTGCTGGGTGCTCAGTGCTCAGGGTGCTAGGTGCTCAGTACTCAAGGTGCTGGGTGATCAGTGCTCGGGGTGCTGGGTGCTCAGTGCTCAGGGTGCTGGGTGCTCAGTGCTCAGGGTGCTGGGTGCTCAGTACTCAGGGTGCTGGGTGCTCAGTGCTCGGGGTGCTCGGTGCTCAGTACTCAAGGTGCTGGGTGCTCAGTGCTCAGGGTGCTGGGTGCTCAGTGCTCAGGGTGCTCAGTGCTCAGTGCTCAGGGTGCTGGGTGTTCAGTACTCAGGGTGCTGGGTGCTCAGTACTCAGGGTGCTGGGTGCTCAGTGCTCAGGGTGCTGGGTGCTCAGTGCTCGGGGTGATCGGTGCTCAGTACTCAGGGTGCTGGGTGCTCAGTGCTCGGGGTGCTCGGAGATCAGTACTCAGGGTGCTGGGTGCTCAGTGCTCGGGGTGATCGGTGCTCAGTACTCAGGTTGCTGGGTGCTCAGTGCTCGGGGTGCTCGGTGCTCAGTACGTTGGGTGCTCAGTGCTCAGGGTGCTGGGTGCTCAGTGCTCGGGGTGATCGGTGCTCAGTACTCAGGGTGCTGGGTGCTCAGTACTCGGGGTGCTGGGTGCTCAGTACTCGGGTTGCTGGGTGCTCAGTACTCAGGGTGCTGGGTGCTCTGTACTCGGGAGCTGGGTGCTCAGTGCTCAGGGTGCTGGGTGCTCAGTGCTCGGTGTGCTGGGTGCTCAGTGCTCAGTACTCAGGGTGCTGGGTGCTCAGTGCTCAGTACTCAGGGTGCTGGGTGCTCAGTGCTCAGGGTGCTGTGTGCTCAGTGCTCAGGGTACTGGGTGCTCAGTGCTCAGGGTGCTGGGTACTCAGTGCTCAGGGTGCTGGGTGCTCAGTACTCAGGGTGCTGGGTGCTCAGTACTCAGGGTGCTGGGTGATCAGTGCTCGGGGTGCTGGGTGCTCAGTGCTCGGGGTGCTGGGTGCTCAGTGCTCGGGGTGCTCGGTGCTCAGTACTCAGGGTGCTGGGTGCTCAGTGCTCGAGGTGCTCAGTACTCAGGGTGCTGTATGTTCAGTGTTCAGGGTGCTGGGTGCTCAGTACTCAGGGTGCTCGGTGCTTAGTACTCAGGGTGCTGGGTGCTCAGTACTCCGGGTGCTGGGTGCTCAGTGCTCGGTGTGCTCGGTGCTCAGTACTCAGTGCTCAGGGTGCTCAGTGCTCAGTGCTCAGGGTGCTGGGTGTTCAGTACTCAGGGTGCTGGGTGCTCTGTACTCAGGGGGCTGGGTGCTCAGTACTCGGGGTGCTCGGTGCTCAGTGCTCAGGGTGCTGGGTGCTCAGTACTCAGGGTGCTGAGTGCTCAGTCCTCAGGGTGCTGGGTGCTCATTGCTCAGGGTGCTGGGTACTCAGTGCTCAGGGTGCTCGGTGCTCAGTACTCGGGGTGCTGGGTGCTCATTCTCGGGGTGCTGGGTGCTCAGTGCTCAGGGTGCTGGGTGCTCAGTGCTCAGGTTGCTGGGTTCTCAGTACTCAGGCTGCTGGGTGCTCAGTGCTCAGGGTGCTGTGTGCTCAGTACTCAGGGTGCTGGGTGCTCAGTGCTCAGGGTGCTGGGTGCTCAGTACTCAGGGTGCTGGGAGCTCAGTGCTCAGGGTGATCGGTGCTCAGTACTCAGGGTGCTCAGTACTCAGGGTACTGGGTGCTCAGTGCTCGGGGTGCTGGGAGCTCAGTAATCAGGGTGCTGGGTGCTCAGTGCTCGGGGTGCTGGGTGCTCAGTGCTCAGGGTGATCGGTGCTCAGTACTCAGGGTGCTGGGTGCTCAGTGCTCGGGGTGCTGGGTGTTCAGTCCACAGGGTGCTCAGTGATCAGGTTGCTGGGTGCTCAGTGCTCGGGGTGCTGGGTGTTCAGTGCTCGGGGTGCTGGGTGCTCAGTGCTCAGGGTGCTGGGTGCTCAGTGCTCAGTGCTCAGGGTGCTGGTTGCTCAGTACTCAGGGTGCTGGGTGCTCAGTACTCAGGGTGCTGGGTGCTCAGTGCTCAGGGTGCTGGGTGCTCAGTGCTCGCTGTGCTCGGTGCTCAGTACTCAAGGTGCTGGGTGCTCAGTGCTCAGGGTGCTGGGTGCTCAGTGCTCAGGGTGCTCAGTGCTCAGTGCTCAGGGTGCTGGGTGTTCAGTACTCAGGGTGCTGGGTGCTCAGTACTCAGGGTGCTGGGTGCTCAGTGCTCAGGGTGCTGGGTGCTCAGTACGTTGGGTGCTCACTACTCAGGGTGCTGGGTGCTCAGTGCTCAGGGTGCTGGGTGCTCAGTACTCAGTGCTCAGGGTGCTCAGTGCTCAGTGCTCAGGGTGCTGGGTGTTCAGTACTCAGGGTGCTGGGTGCTCAGTACTCAGGGGGCTGGGTGCTCAGTACTCGGGGTGCTCGGTGCTCAGTGCTCAGGGTGCTGGGTGCTCAGAACTCAGGGTGCTGGGTGCTCAGTACTCAGGGTGCTGGGTGCTCATTGCTCAGGGTGCTGGGTACTCAGTGCTCAGGGTGCTCGGTGCTCAGTACTCGGGGTGCTGGGTGCTCATTCTCGGGGTGCTGGGTGCTCAGTGCTCAGGGTGCTGGGTGCTCAGTACTCAGGGTGCTGGGTGCTCAGTGCTCAGGTTGCTGGGTTCTCAGTACTCAGGGTGCTGGGTGCTCAGGGTGCTCGGTGCTCAGTACTCGGGGTGCTGGATGCTCAGTGCTCAGGGTGCTGGGTGCTCAGTACTCAGGGTGTTTGGTGCTCAGTTCTCTGGGTGCTGTGTGCTCAGTACTCATGTAGCTGGGTGCTCAGTACTCAGGGTGCTGGGTGCTCAGTACTCGGGTGCTGGGTGCTCAGTGCTCAGGGTGCTGGGTGCTCAGTGCTCGGGGTGCTGGGTGCTCAGTGCTCAGTACTCAGGGTGCTGGGTGCTCAGTACTCGGGGTGCTAGGTGCTCAGTGCTCAGTACTCAGGGTGCTGGGTGCTCAGTGCTCAGGGTGCTGGGTGTTCACTGCTCAGGGTGCTGGGTGCTCAGTGCTCAGGGTGCTGGGTACTCAGTGCTCAGGGTACTGGGTGCTCAGTACTCAGGGTGCTGGGTGCTCAGTGCTCAGGGTGCTGGGTGCTCAGTGCTCGGGGTGCTGGGTGCTCAGTGCTCGGGGTGCTGGGTGCTCAGTGCTCGGGGTGCTCGGTGCTCAGTACTCAGGGTGCTGGGTGCTCAGTGCTCGAGGTGCTCAGTACTCAGGGTGCTGTATGTTCAGTGTTCAGGGTGCTGGGTGCTCAGTACTCAGGGTGCTCGGTGCTTAGTACTCAGGGTGCTGGGTGCTCAGTACTCCGGGTGCTGGGTGCTCAGTGCTCGGTGTGCTCGGTGCTCAGTACTCAGTGCTCAGGGTGCTCAGTGCTCAGTGCTCAGGGTGCTGGGTGTTCAGTACTCAGGGTGCTCGGTGCTCAGTGCTCAGGGTGCTGGGTGCTCAGTACTCAGGGTGCTGGGTGCTCAGTACTCAGGGTGCTGGGTGCTCATTTCTCAGGGTGCTGGGTACTCAGTGCTCAGGGTGCTCGGTGCTCAGTACTCGGGGTGCTGGGTGCTCATTCTCGGGGTGCTGGGTGCTCAGTGCTCAGGGTGCTGGGTGCTCAGTACTCAGGGTGCTGGGTGCTCAGTGCTCAGGTTGCTGGGTTCTCAGTACTCAGGCTGCTGGGTGCTCAGTGCTCAGGGTGCTGGGTGCTCAGTGCTCGCTGTGCTCGGTGCTCAGTACTCAAGGTGCTGGGTGCTCAGTGCTCAGGGTGCTGGGTGCTCAGTGCTCAGGGTGCTCAGTGCTCAGTGCTCAGGGTGCTGGGTGTTCAGTACTCAGGGTGCTGGGTGCTCAGTACTCAGGGTGCTGGGTGCTCAGTGCTCAGGGTGCTGGGTGCTCAGTACGTTGGGTGCTCACTACTCAGGGTGCTGGGTGCTCAGTGCTCAGGGTGCTGGGTGCTCAGTACTCAGTGCTCAGGGTGCTCAGTGCTCAGTGCTCAGGGTGCTGGGTGTTCAGTACTCAGGGTGCTGGGTGCTCAGTACTCAGGGGGCTGTGTGCTCAGTACTCGGGGTGCTCGGTGCTCAGTGCTCAGGGTGCTGGGTGCTCAGTACTCAGGGTGCTGGGTGCTCAGTACTCAGGGTGCTGGGTGCTCATTGCTCAGGGTGCTGGGTACTCAGTGCTCAGGGTGCTCGGTGCTCAGTACTCGGGGTGCTGGGTGCTCATTCTCGGGGTGCTGGGTGCTCAGTGCTCAGGGTGCTGGGTGCTCAGTACTCAGGGTGCTGGGTGCTCAGTGCTCAGGTTGCTGGGTTCTCAGTACTCAGGGTGCTGGGTGCTCTGGGTGCTCGGTGCTCAGTACTCGGGGTGCTGGGTGCTCAGTGCTCAGGGTGCTGGGTGCTCAGTACTCAGGGTGTTTGGTGCTCAGTTCTCTGGGTGCTGTGTGCTCAGTACTCATGTAGCTGGGTGCTCAGTACTCAGGGTGCTGGGTGCTCAGTACTCGGGTGCTGGGTGCTCAGTGCTCAGGGTGCTGGGTGCTCAGTGCTCGGGGTGCTGGGTGCTCAGTGCTCAGTACTCAGGGTGCTGGGTGCTCAGTACTCGGGGTGCTAGGTGCTCAGTGCTCAGTACTCAGGGTGCTGGGTGCTCAGTGCTCAGGGTGCTGGGTGTTCACTGCTCAGGGTGCTGGGTGCTCAGTGCTCAGGGTGCTGGGTACTCAGTGCTCAGGGTACTGGGTGCTCAGTACTCAGGGTGCTGGGTGCTCAGTGCTCAGGGTGCTGGGTGCTCAGTGCTCGGGGTGCTGGGTGCTCAGTGCTCGGGGTGCTGGGTGCTCAGTGCTCGGGGTGCTCGGTGCTCAGTACTCAGGGTGCTGGGTGCTCAGTGCTCGAGGTGCTCAGTACTCAGGGTGCTGTATGTTCAGTGTTCAGGGTGCTGGGTGCTCAGTACTCAGGGTGCTCGGTGCTTAGTACTCAGGGTGCTGGGTGCTCAGTACTCCGGGTGCTGGGTGCTCAGTGCTCGGTGTGCTCGGTGCTCAGTACTCAGTGCTCAGGGTGCTCAGTGCTCAGTGCTCAGGGTGCTGGGTGTTCAGTACTCAGGGTGCTCGGTGCTCAGTGCTCAGGGTGCTGGGTGCTCAGTACTCAGGGTGCTGGGTGCTCAGTACTCAGGGTGCTGGGTGCTCATTTCTCAGGGTGCTGGGTACTCAGTGCTCAGGGTGCTCGGTGCTCAGTACTCGGGGTGCTGGGTGCTCATTCTCGGGGTGCTGGGTGCTCAGTGCTCAGGGTGCTGGGTGCTCAGTACTCAGGGTGCTGGGTGCTCAGTGCTCAGGTTGCTGGGTTCTCAGTACTCAGGCTGCTGGGTGCTCAGTGCTCAGGGTGCTGTGTGCTCAGTACTCAGGGTGCTGGGTGCTCAGTGCTCAGGGTGCTGGGTGCTCAGTACTCAGGGTGCTGGGAGCTCAGTGCTCAGGGTGATCGGTGCTCAGTACTCAGGGTGCTCAGTACTCAGGGTACTGGGTGCTCAGTGCTCGGGGTGCTGGGAGCTCAGTAATCAGGGTGCTGGGTGTTCAGTGCTCGGGGTGCTGGCTGCTCAGTGCTCAGGGTGATCGGTGCTCAGTACTCAGGGTGCTGGGTGCTCAGTGCTCGGGGTGCTGGGTGTTCAGTCCACAGGGTGCTCAGTGATCAGGTTGCTGGGTGCTCAGTGCTCGGGGTGCTGGGTGTTCAGTGCTCGGGTTGCTGGGTGCTCAGTGCTCAGGGTGCTGGGTGCTCAGTGCTCAGTGCTCAGGGTGCTGGTTGCTCAGTACTCAGGGTGCTGGGTGCTCAGTACTCAGGGTGCTGGGTGCTCAGTGCTCAGGGTGCTAGGTGCTCAGTACTCAAGGTGCTGGGTGATCAGTGCTCGGGGTGCTGGGTGCTCAGTGCTCAGGGTGCTGGGTGCTCAGTGCTCAGGGTGCTGGGTGCTCAGTACTCAGGGTGCTGGGTGCTCAGTGCTCGGGGTGCTCGGTGCTCAGTACTCAAGGTGCTGGGTGCTCAGTGCTCAGGGTGCTGGGTGCTCAGTGCTCAGGGTGCTCAGTGCTCAGTGCTCAGGGTGCTGGGTGTTCAGTACTCAGGGTGCTGGGTGCTCAGTACTCAGGGTGCTGGGTGCTCAGTGCTCAGGGTGCTGGGTGCTCAGTGCTCGGGGTGATCGGTGCTCAGTACTCAGGGTGCTGGGTGCTCAGTGCTCGGGGTGCTCGGAGCTCAGTACTCAGGGTGCTGGGTGCTCAGTGCTCGGGGTGATCGGTGCTCAGTACTCAGGTTGCTGGGTGCTCAGTGCTCGGGGTGCTCGGTGCTCAGTACGTTGGGTGCTCAGTGCTCAGGGTGCTGGGTGCTCAGTGCTCGGGGTGATCGGTGCTCAGTACTCAGGGTGCTGGGTGCTCAGTACTCGGGGTGCTGGGTGCTCAGTACTCGGGTTGCTGGGTGCTCAGTACTCAGGGTGCTGGGTGCTCTGTACTCGGGAGCTGGGTGCTCAGTGCTCAGGGTGCTGGGTGCTCAGTGCTCGGTGTGCTGGGTGCTCAGTGCTCAGTACTCAGGGTGCTGGGTGCTCAGTGCTCAGTACTCAGGGTGCTGGGTGCTCAGTGCTCAGGGTGCTGTGTGCTCAGTGCTCAGGGTACTGGGTGCTCAGTGCTCAGGGTGCTGGGTACTCAGTGCTCAGGGTGCTGGGTGCTCAGTACTCAGGGTGCTGGGTGCTCAGTACTCAGGGTGCTGGGTGATCAGTGCTCGGGGTGCTGGGTGCTCAGTGCTCGGGGTGCTGGGTGCTCAGTGCTCGGGGTGCTCGGTGCTCAGTACTCAGGGTGCTGGGTGCTCAGTGCTCGAGGTGCTCAGTACTCAGGGTGCTGTATGTTCAGTGTTCAGGGTGCTGGGTGCTCAGTACTCAGGGTGCTCGGTGCTTAGTACTCAGGGTGCTGGGTGCTCAGTACTCCGGGTGCTGGGTGCTCAGTGCTCGGTGTGCTCGGTGCTCAGTACTCAGTGCTCAGGGTGCTCAGTGCTCAGTGCTCAGGGTGCTGGGTGTTCAGTACTCAGGGTGCTGGGTGCTCTGTACTCAGGGGGCTGGGTGCTCAGTACTCGGGGTGCTGGGTGCTCAGTGCTCAGGTTGCTGGGTTCTCAGTACTCAGGCTGCTGGGTGCTCAGTGCTCAGGGTGCTGTGTGCTCAGTACTCAGGGTGCTGGGTGCTCAGTGCTCAGGGTGCTGGGTGCTCAGTACTCAGGGTGCTGGGAGCTCAGTGCTCAGGGTGATCGGTGCTCAGTACTCAGGGTGCTCAGTACTCAGGGTACTGGGTGCTCAGTGCTCGGGGTGCTGGGAGCTCAGTAATCAGGGTGCTGGGTGCTCAGTGCTCGGGGTGCTGGGTGCTCAGTGCTCAGGGTGATCGGTGCTCAGTACTCAGGGTGCTGGGTGCTCAGTGCTCGGGGTGCTGGGTGTTCAGTCCACAGGGTGCTCAGTGATCAGGTTGCTGGGTGCTCAGTGCTCGGGGTTCTGGGTGTTCAGTGCTCGGGGTGCTGGGTGCTCAGTGCTAAGGGTGCTGGGTGCTCAGTGCTCAGTGCTCAGGGTGCTGGTTGCTCAGTACTCAGGGTGCTGGGTGCTCAGTACTCAGGGTGCTGGGTGCTCAGTGCTCAGGGTGCTGGGTGCTCAGTGCTCGCTGTGCTCGGTGCTCAGTACTCAAGGTGCTGGGTGCTCAGTGCTCAGGGTGCTGGGTGCTCAGTGCTCAGGGTGCTCAGTGCTCAGTGCTCAGGGTGCTGGGTGTTCAGTACTCAGGGTGCTGGGTGCTCAGTACTCAGGGTGCTGGGTGCTCAGTGCTCAGGGTGCTGGGTGCTCAGTGCTCGGGGTGATCGGTGCTCAGTACTCAGGGTGCTGGGTGCTCAGTGCTCGGGGTGCTCGGAGCTCAGTACTCAGGGTGCTGGGTGCTCAGTGCTCGGGGTGATCGGTGCTCAGTACTCAGGGTGCTGGGTGCTCAGTGCTCGGGGTGCTCGGTGCTCAGTACGTTGGGTGCTCACTACTCAGGGTGCTGGGTGCTCAGTGCTCAGGGTGCTGGGTGCTCAGTACTCCGGGTGCTGGGTGCTCAGTGCTCGGTGTGCTCGGTGCTCAGTACTCAGTGCTCAGGGTGCTCAGTGCTCAGTGCTCAGGGTGCTGGGTGTTCAGTACTCAGGGTGCTGGGTGCTCAGTACTCAGGGGGCTGGGTGCTCAGTACTCGGGGTGCTCGGTGCTCAGTGCTCAGGGTGCTGGGTGCTCAGTACTCAGGGTGCTGGGTGCTCAGTACTCAGGGTGCTGGGTGCTCATTGCTCAGGGTGCTGGGTACTCAGTGCTCAGGGTGCTCGGTGCTCAGTACTCGGGGTGCTGGGTGCTCATTCTCGGGGTGCTGGGTGCTCAGTGCTCAGGGTGCTGGGTGCTCAGTACTCAGGGTGCTGGGTGCTCAGTGCTCAGGTTGCTGGGTTCTCAGTACTCAGGCTGCTGGGTGCTCAGTGCTCAGGGTGCTGTGTGCTCAGTACTCAGGGTGCTGGGTGCTCAGTGCTCAGGGTGCTGGGTGCTCAGTACTCAGGGTGCTGGGAGCTCAGTGCTCAGGGTGATCGGTGCTCAGTACTCAGGGTGCTCAGTACTCAGGGTACTGGGTGCTCAGTGCTCGGGGTGCTGGGAGCTCAGTAATCAGGGTGCTGGGTGCTCAGTGCTCGGGGTGCTGGGTGCTCAGTGCTCAGGGTGATCGGTGCTCAGTACTCAGGGTGCTGGGTGCTCAGTGCTCGGGGTGCTGGGTGTTCAGTCCACAGGGTGCTCAGTGATCAGGTTGCTGGGTGCTCAGTGCTCGGGGTGCTGGGTGTTCAGTGCTCAGGGTGCTGGGTGCTCAGTGCTCAGGGTGCTGGGTGCTCAGTGCTCAGTGCTCAGGGTGCTGGTTGCTCAGTACTCAGGGTGCTGGGTGCTCAGTACTCAGGGTGCTGGGTGCTCAGTGCTCATTGTGCTAGGTGCTCAGTACTCAAGGTGCTGGGTGATCAGTGCTCGGGGTGCTGGGTGCTCAGTGCTCAGGGTGCTGGGTGCTCAGTGCTCAGGGTGCTGGGTGCTCAGTACTCAGGGTGCTGGGTGCTCAGTGCTCGGGGTGCTCGGTGCTCAGTACTCAAGGTGCTGGGTGCTCAGTGCTCAGGGTGCTGGGTGCTCAGTGCTCAGGGTGCTCAGTGCTCAGTGCTCAGGGTGCTGGGTGTTCAGTACTCAGGGTGCTGGGTGCTCAGTACTCAGGGTGCTGGGTGCTCAGTGCTCAGGGTGCTGGGTGCTCAGTGCTCGGGGTGATCGGTGCTCAGTACTCAGGGTGCTGGGTGCTCAGTGCTCGGGGTGCTCGGAGCTCAGTACTCAGGGTGCTGGGTGCTCAGTGCTCGGGGTGATCGGTGCTCAGTACTCAGGGTGCTGGGTGCTCAGTGCTCGGGGTGCTCGGTGCTCAGTACGTTGGGTGCTCACTACTCAGGGTGCTGGGTGCTCAGTGCTCAGGGTGCTGGGTGCTCAGTGCTCAGGGTGCTGGGTGCTCAGTGCTCAGGGTGCTGGGTGCTCAGTACTCAGGGTGCTGGGTGCTCAGTGCTCGGGGTGCTGGGTGCTCAGTGCTCGGGGTGCTGAGTGCTCAGTACTCAGGGTGCTGGGTGCTCAGTACTCGGGGTGCTGGGTGCTCAGTACTCGGGTTGCTGGGTGCTCAGTACTCAGGGTGCTGGGTGCTCTGTACTCGGGAGCTGGGTGCTCAGTGCTCAGGGTGCTGGGTGCTCAGTGCTCGGTGTGCTGGGTGCTCAGTGCTCAGTACTCAGGGTGCTGGGTGCTCAGTGCTCAGTACTCAGGGTGCTGGTTGCTCAGTGCTCAGGGTGCTGTGTGCTCAGTGCTCAGGGTACTGGGTGCTCAGTGCTCAGGGTGCTGGGTACTCAGTGCTCAGGGTGCTGGGTGCTCAGTACTCAGGGTGCTGGGTGCTCAGTACTCAGGGTGCTGGGTGCTCAGTGCTCGGGGTGCTGGGTGCTCAGTGCTCGGGGTGCTGGGTGCTCAGTGCTCGGGGTGCTCGGTGCTCAGTACTCAGGGTGCTGGGTGCTCAGTGCTCGAGGTGCTCAGTACTCAGGGTGCTGTATGTTCAGTGTTCAGGCTGCTGGGTGCTCAGTACTCAGGGTGCTCGGTGCTTAGTACTCAGGGTGCTAGGTGCTCAGTACTCCGGGTGCTGGGTGCTCAGTGCTCGGTGTGCTCGGTGCTCAGTACTCAGTGCTCAGGGTGCTCAGTGCTCAGTGCTCAGGGTGCTGGGTGTTCAGTACTCAGGGTGCTGGGTGCTCTGTACTCAGGGGGCTGGGTGCTCAGGACTCAGGGTGCTGAGTGCTCAGTCCTCAGGGTGCTGGGTGCTCATTGCTCAGGGTGCTGGGTACTCAGTGCTCAGGGTGCTCGGTGCTCAGTACTCGGGGTGCTGGGTGCTCATTCTCGGGGTGCTGGGTGCTCAGTGCTCAGGGTGCTGGGTGCTCAGTACTCAGGGTGCTGGGTGCTCAGTGCTCAGGTTGCTGGGTTCTCAGTACTCAGGCTGCTGGGTGCTCAGTGCTCAGGGTGCTGTGTGCTCAGTACTCAGGGTGCTGGGTGCTCAGTGCTCAGGGTGCTGGGTGCTCAGTACTCAGGGTGCTGGGAGCTCAGTGCTCAGGGTGATCGGTGCTCAGTACTCAGGGTGCTCAGTACTCAGGGTACTGGGTGCTCAGTGCTCGGGGTGCTGGGAGCTCAGTAATCAGGGTGCTGGGTGCTCAGTGCTCGGGGTGCTGGGTGCTCAGTGCTCAGGGTGATCGGTGCTCAGTACTCAGGGTGCTGGGTGCTCAGTGCTCGGGGTGCTGGGTGTTCAGTCCACAGGGTGCTCAGTGATCAGGTTGCTGAGTGCTCAGTGCTCGGGGTGCTGGGTGTTCAGTGCTCGGGGTGCTGGGTGCTCAGTGCTCAGGGTGCTGGGTGCTCAGTGCTCAGTGCTCAGGGTGCTGGTTGCTCAGTACTCAGGGTGCTGGGTGCTCAGTACTCAGGGTGCTGGGTGCTCAGTGCTCAGGGTGCTGGGTGCTCAGTGCTCGCTGTGCTCGGTGCTCAGTACTCAAGGTGCTGGGTGCTCAGTGCTCAGGGTGCTGGGTGCTCAGTGCTCAGGGTGCTCAGTGCTCAGTGCTCAGGGTGCTGGGTGTTCAGTACTCAGGGTGCTGGGTGCTCAGTACTCAGGGTGCTGGGTGCTCAGTGCTCAGGGTGCTGGGTGCTCAGTGCTCGGGGTGATCGGTGCTCAGAACTCAGGGTGCTGGGTGCTCAGTGCTCGGGGTGCTCGGAGCTCAGTACTCAGGGTGCTGGGTGCTCAGTGCTCGGGGTGATCGGTGCTCAGTACTCAGGGTGCTGGGTGCTCAGTGCTCGGGGTGCTCGGTGCTCAGTACGTTGGGTGCTCACTACTCAGGGTGCTGGGTGCTCAGTGCTCAGGGTGCTGGGTGCTCAGTACTCCGGGTGCTGGGTGCTCAGTGCTCGGTGTGCTCGGTGCTCAGTACTCAGTGCTCAGGGTGCTCAGTGCTCAGTGCTCAGGGTGCTGGGTGTTCAATACTCAGGGTGCTGGGTGCTCAGTACTCAGGGGGCTGGGTGCTCAGTACTCGGGGTGCTCGGTGCTCAGTGCTCAGGGTGCTGGGTGCTCAGTACTCAGGGTGCTGGGTGCTCAGTACTCAGGGTGCTGGGTGCTCATTGCTCAGGGTGCTGGGTACTCAGTGCTCAGGGTGCTCGGTGCTCAGTACTCGGGGTGCTGGGTGCTCATTCTCGGGGTGCTGGGTGCTCAGTGCTCAGGGTGCTGGGTGCTCAGTACTCAGGGTGCTGGGTGCTCAGTGCTCAGGTTGCTGGGTTCTCAGTACTCAGGGTGCTGGGTGCTCAGGGTGCTCGGTGCTCAGTACTCGGGGTGCTGGGTGCTCAGTGCTCAGCGTGCTGGGTGCTCAGTACTCAGGGTGTTTGGTGCTCAGTTCTCTGGGTGCTGTGTGCTCAGTACTCATGTAGCTGGGTGCTCAGTACTCAGGGTGCTGGGTGCTCAGTACTCGGGTGCTGGGTGCTCAGTGCTCAGGGTGCTGGGTGCTCAGTGCTCGGGGTGCTGGGTGCTCAGTGCTCAGTACTCAGGGTGCTGGGTGCTCAGTACTCGGGGTGCTAGGTGCTCAGTGCTCAGTACTCAGGGTGCTGGGTGCTCAGTGTTCAGGGTGCTGGGTGTTCACTGCTCAGGGTGCTGGGTGCTCAGTGCTCAGGGTGCTGGGTACTCAGTGCTCAGGGTACTGGGTACTCAGTACTCAGGGTGCTGGGTGCTCAGTGCTCAGGGTGCTGGGTGCTCAGTGCTCGGGGTGCTGGGTGCTCAGTGCTCGGGGTGCTGGGTGCTCAGTGCTCGGGGTGCTTGGTGCTCAGTACTCAGGGTGCTGGGTGCTCAGTGCTCGAGGTGCTCAGTACTCAGGGTGCTGTATGTTCAGTGTTCAGGGTGCTGGGTGCTCAGTACTCAGGGTGCTCGGTGCTTAGTACTCAGGGTGCTGGGTGCTCAGTACTCCGGGTGCTGGGTGCTCAGTGCTCGGTGTGCTCGGTGCTCAGTACTCAGTGCTCAGGGTGCTCAGTGCTCAGTGCTCAGGGTGCTGTGTGTTCAGTACTCAGGGTGCTCGGTGCTCAGTGCTCAGGGTGCTGGGTGCTCAGTACTCAGGGTGCTGGGTGCTCAGTACTCAGGGTGCTGGGTGCTCATTGCTCAGGGTGCTGGGTACTCAGTGCTCAGGGTGCTCGGTGCTCAGTACTCGGGGTGCTGGGTGCTCATTCTCGGGGTGCTGGGTGCTCAGTGCTCAGGGTGCTGGGTGCTCAGTACTCAGGGTGCTGGGTGCTCAGTGCTCAGGTTGCTGGGTTCTCAGTACTCAGGCTGCTGGGTGCTCAGTGCTCAGGGTGCTGTGTGCTCAGTACTCAGGGTGCTGGGTGCTCAGTGCTCAGGGTGCTGGGTGCTCAGTACTCAGGGTGCTGGGAGCTCAGTGCTCAGGGTGATCGGTGCTCAGTACTCAGGGTGCTCAGTACTCAGGGTACTGGGTGCTCAGTGCTCGGGGTGCTGGGAGCTCAGTAATCAGGGTGCTGGGTGCTCAGTGCTCGGGGTGCTGGGTGCTCAGTGCTCAGGGTGATCGGTGCTCAGTACTCAGGGTGCTGGGTGCTCAGTGCTCGGGGTGCTGGGTGTTCAGTCCACAGGGTGCTCAGTGATCAGGTTGCTGGGTGCTCAGTGCTCGGGGTGCTGGGTGTTCAGTGCTCGGGGTGCTGGGTGCTCAGTGCTCAGGGTGCTGGGTGCTCAGTGCTCAGTGCTCAGGGTGCTGGTTGCTCAGTACTCAAGGTGCTGGGTGCTCAGTACTCAGGGTGCTGGGTGCTCAGTGCTCAGGGTGCTAGGTGCTCAGTACTCAAGGTGCTGGGTGATCAGTGCTCAGGGTGCTGGGTGCTCAGTGCTCAGGGTGCTGGGTGCTCAGTGCTCAGGGTGCTGGGTGCTCAGTACTCAGGGTGCTGGGTGCTCAGTGCTCGGGGTGCTCGGTGCTCAGTACTCAAGGTGCTGGGTGCTCAGTGCTCAGGGTGCTGGGTGCTCAGTGCTCAGGGTGCTCAGTGCTCAGTGCTCAGGGTGCTGGGTGTTCAGTACTCAGGGTGCTGGGTGCTCAGTACTCAGGGTGCTGGGTGCTCAGTGCTCAGGGTGCTGGGTGCTCAGTGCTCGGGGTGATCGGTGCTCAGTACTCAGGGTGCTGGGTGCTCAGTGCTCGGGGTGCTCGGAGCTCAGTACTCAGGGTGCTGGGTGCTCAGTGCTCGGGGTGATCGGTGCTCAGTACTCAGGGTGCTGGGTGCTCAGTGCTCGGGGTGCTCGGTGCTCAGTACGTTGGGTGCTCACTACTCAGGGTGCTGGGTGCTCAGTGCTCAGGGTGCTGGGTGCTCAGTGCTCAGGGTGCTGGGTGCTCAGTGCTCAGGGTGCTGGGTGCTCAGTACTCAGGGTGCTGGGTGCTCAGTGCTCGGGGTGCTGGGTGCTCAGTGCTCGGGGTGCTGAGTGCTCAGTACTCAGGGTGCTGGGTGCTCAGTACTCGGGGTGCTGGGTGCTCAGTACTCGGGTTGCTGGGTGCTCAGTACTCAGGGTGCTGGGTGCTCTGTACTCGGGAGCTGGGTGCTCAGTGCTCAGGGTGCTGGGTGCTCAGTGCTCGGTGTGCTGGGTGCTCAGTGCTCAGTACTCAGGGTGCTGAGTGCTCAGTGCTCAGTACTCAGGGTGCTGGGTGCTCAGTGCTCAGGGTGCTGTGTGCTCAGTGCTCAGGGTACTGGGTGCTCAGTGCTCAGGGTGCTGGGTACTCAGTGCTCAGGGTGCTGGGTGCTCAGTACTCAGGGTGCTGGGTGCTCAGTACTCAGGGTGCTGGGTGCTCAGTGCTCGGGGTGCTGGGTGCTCAGTGCTTGGGGTGCTGGGTGCTCAGTGCTCGGGGTGCTCGGTGCTCAGTACTCAGGGTGCTGGGTGCTCAGTGCTCGAGGTGCTCAGTACTCAGGGTGCTGTGTGTTCAGTGCTCAGGGTGCTGTGTGCTCAGTGCTCAGGGTGCTGGGTGCTCAGTGCTCAGGGTGCTGGGTACTCAGTGCTCAGGGTGCTGGGTGCTCAGTACTCAGGGTGCTGGGTGCTCAGTACTCAATGTGCTGGGTGCTCAGTGCTCGGGGTGCTCGGTGCTCAGTGCTCAAGGTGCTGGGTGCTCAGTACTCAGGGTGCTCAATGCTCAGGGTGCTGGGTGCTCAGTACTCAGGGTGCTGGGTGCTCAGTGCTCAGGGTGCTCGGTGCTCAGTACGTTGGGTGCTCAGTACTCAGGGTGCTGGGGGCTCAGGGCTCAGGGTGCTGGGTGCTCAGTGCTCAGGGTGCTGGGTGCTCAGTACTCAGGGTGCTGGGTGCTCGGTGCTCAGTATGCTGGGTGCTCAGTACTCAGGGTGCTGGGTGCTCAGTGCTCGTGGTGCTCGGTGCTCAGTACGCTAGGTGCTCAGTACTCAGTGTGCTGGGTGCTCAGTACTCAGGGTGCAGGGTGCTCAGTACTCAGGGTGCTGGGTGCTTAGTACTCATGGTGCTGGGTGCTCAGTGCTCGGGGTGCTGGGTGCTCTGTGCTCAGTACTCAGGGTGCTGGGTGCTCAGTGCTCAGGGTGCTGGGTGCTCAGTACTCAGGGTGCTGGGTGCTCAGTACTCCGGGTGCTGGGTGCTCAGTTCTCTGGGTGCTCGGTGCTCAGTACTCAGGGCTCAGGGTGCTCAGTGCTCAGTGCTCAGGGTGCCGCGTGTTCAGTACTCAGGATGCTGGGTGCTCAGTGCTCAGGGTGCTGGGGGCTCATTACTCAGGGTGCTGGGTGCTCAGTACTCAGGGTGCTGGGTGCTCAGTGCTCAGCGTGCTGGGTACTCAGTGCTCAGGGTGCTCGGTGCTCAGTACTCGGGGTGCTGGGTGCTCATTCTCGGGGTGCTGGGTGCTCAGTGCTCGGGGTGCTGGGTGCTCAGTACTCAGCGTGCTGGGTGCTCAGTGCTCAGGGTGCTGGGTGCTCAGTACTCAGGGTGATGGGTGCTCAGTGCTCAGGGTGCTGGGTGCTCAGTACTCAGGGTGCTGGGTGCTCAGTACTCAGGGTTCTGGGAGCTCATTGCTCAGGGTGATCGGTGCTCAGTACTCAGGGTGCTCAGTACTCAGGGTGCTGGGTGCTCAGTGCTCGGGGTGCTGGGTGCTCAGTACTCAGGGTGCTGTGTGCTCAGTGCTCGGGGTTCTGGGTGCTCAGTGCTCAGGGTGCTGGGTGCTCAGTCCTCAGGGTGCTCAGTGCTCAGGGTGCTGGGTGCTCAGTGCTCGGGGTGCTCGGTGCTCAGTACTCAGGGTGCTGAGTGCTCAGTACTCAGGGTGCTGGGTGCTCAGTACTCAGGGTGCTGGGTGCTCGGTGCTCAGTGTGCTGGGTGATCAGTGCTCAGTGTGCTGGGTGCTCAGTGATCAGGGTGCTGGGTGCTCAGTGCTCAGGATGCTGTTTGCTCAGTGCTCAGGGTGCTGGGTGCTCAGTACTCAGGGTGCTGGGTGCTCAGTGCTCGGGGTGCTGTGTGCTCTGTACTCGGGAGCTGGGTGCTCAGTGCTCAGGGTGCTGGGTGCTCAGTGCTCGGTGTGCTGGGTGCTCAGTGCTCAGTACTCAGGGTGCTGGGTGCTCAGTGCTCAGTACTCAGGGTGCTGGGTGCTCAGTGCTCAGGGTGCTGTGTGCTCAGTGCTCAGGGTACTGGGTGCTCAGTGCTCAGGGTGCTGGGTACTCAGTGCTCAGGGTGCTGGGTGCTCAGTACTCAGGGTGCTGGGTGCTCAGTACTCAGGGTGCTGGGTGCTCAGTGCTCGGGGTGCTGGGTGCTCAGTGCTCGGGGTGCTGGGTGCTCAGTGCTCGGGGTGCTCGGTGCTCAGTACTCAGGGTGCTGGGTGCTCAGTGCTCGAGGTGCTCAGTACTCAGGGTGCTGTGTGTTCAGTGCTCAGGGTGCTGTGTGCTCAGTGCTCAGGGTGCTGGGTGCTCAGTGCTCAGGGTGCTGGGTACTCAGTGCTCAGGGTGCTGGGTGCTCAGTACTCAGGGTGCTGGGTGCTCAGTACTCAGGGTGCTGGGTGCTCAGTGCTCGGGGTGCTCGGTGCTCAGTGCTCAAGGTGCTGGGTGCTCAGTACTCAGGGTGCTCAATGCTCAGGGTGCTGGGTGCTCAGTACTCAGGGTGCTGGGTGCTCAGTGCTCAGGGTGCTCGGTGCTCAGTACGTTGGGTGCTCAGTACTCAGGGTGCTGGGGGCTCAGGGCTCAGGGTGCTGGGTGCTCAGTGCTCAGGGTGCTGGGTGCTCAGTACTCAGGGTGCTGGGTGCTCGGTGCTCAGTATGCTGGGTGCTCAGTACTCAGGGTGCTGGGTGCTCAGTGCTCGTGGTGCTCGGTGCTCAGTACGCTAGGTGCTCAGTACTCAGTGTGCTGGGTGCTCAGTACTCAGGGTGCAGGGTGCTCAGTACTCAGGGTGCTGGGTGCTTAGTACTCATGGTGCTGGGTGCTCAGTGCTCGGGGTGCTGGGTGCTCTGTGCTCAGTACTCAGGGTGCTGGGTGCTCAGTGCTCAGGGTGCTGGGTGCTCAGTACTCAGGGTGCTGGGTGCTCAGTACTCCGGGTGCTGGGTGCTCAGTTCTCTGGGTGCTCGGTGCTCAGTACTCAGGGCTCAGGGTGCTCAGTGCTCAGTGCTCAGGGTGCCGCGTGTTCAGTACTCAGGATGCTGGGTGCTCAGTGCTCAGGGTGCTGGGGGCTCAGTACTCAGGGTGCTGGGTGCTCAGTACTCAGGGTGCTGGGTGCTCAGTGCTCAGCGTGCTGGGTACTCAGTGCTCAGGGTGCTCGGTGCTCAGTACTCGGGGTGCTGGGTGCTCATTCTCGGGGTGCTGGGTGCTCAGTGCTCGGGGTGCTGGGTGCTCAGTACTCAGCGTGCTGGGTGCTCAGTGCTCAGGGTGCTGGGTGCTCAGTACTCAGGGTGATGGGTGCTCAGTGCTCAGGGTGCTGGGTGCTCAGTACTCAGGGTGATGGGTGCTCAGTGCTCAGGGTGCTGGGTGCTCAGTACTCAGGGTTCTGGGAGCTCATTGCTCAGGGTGATCGGTGCTCAGTACTCAGGGTGCTCAGTACTCAGGGTGCTGGGTGCTCAGTGCTCGGGGTGCTGGGTGCTCAGTACTCAGGGTGCTGTGTGCTCAGTGCTCGGGGTTCTGGGTGCTCAGTGCTCAGGGTGCTGGGTGCTCAGTCCTCAGGGTGCTCAGTGCTCAGGGTGCTGGGTGCTCAGTGCTCGGGGTGCTCGGTGCTCAGTACTCAGGGTGCTGAGTGCTCAGTACTCAGGGTGCTGGGTGCTCAGTACTCAGGGTGCTGGGTGCTCAGTGCTCAGGATGCTGTTTGCTCAGTGCTCAGGGTGCTGGGTGCTCAGTACTCAGGGTGCTGGGTGCTTAGTGCTCCGTTTGCTCGGCGCCCAGTGCTCAGGGTGCTGGGTGCTCAGTGCGCGAGGCGCTCAGTACTCAGAGTGCTGTGTGTTCAGTGCTCAGGGTGCTGGGTGCTCAGTACTCAGGGTGCTCGGTGCTTAGTACTCATGGTGCTGGGTGCTCAGTACTCCGGGTGCTGGGTGCTCAGTGCTCGGGGTGCTCGGTGCTCAGTACGTTGGGTGCTCACTACTCAGGGTGCTGCGTGCTCAGTGCTCAGGGTGCTGGATGCTCAGTGCTCAGGATGCTGTTTGCTCAGTGCTCAGGGTGCTGGGTGCTCAGTACTCAGGGTGCTGGGTGCTCAGTACTCGGGGTGCTGGGTGCTCAGTATTCAGGGTGCTGGGTGCTCAGTACTCATTGTGCTGGGTGCTCAGTACTCGGGTGCTGGGTGCTCAGTGCTCAGGGTGCTGGGTGCTCAGTGCTCAGGATGCTGTTTGCTCAGTGCTCAGGGTGCTGGGTGCTCAGTACTCAGGGTGCTGGGTGCTCAGTGCTCGGGGTGCTCGGTGCCCAGTGCTCAGGGTGCTGGGTGCTCAGTGCGCCAGTTGCTCAGTACTCAGAGTGCTGTGTGTTCAGTTCTCAGGGTGCTGGGTGCTCAGTACTCAGGGTGCTCGGTGCTTAGTACTCATGGTGCTGGGTGCTCAGTACTCCGGGTGCTGGGTGCTCAGTGCTCGGGGTGCTCGGTGCTCAGTACGTTGGGTGCTCACTACTCAGGGTGCTGCGTGCTCAGTGCTCAGGGTGCTGGGTGCTCAGTGCTCAGGATGCTGTTTGCTCAGTGCTCAGGTTGCTGGGTGCTCAGTACTCAGGGTGCTGGGTGCTCAGTGCTCGGGGTTCTGGGTGCTCAGTTCTCAGGGTGCTGGGTGCTCAGTACTCAGGGTGCTGGGTGCTCAGTACTCGTGGTGCTGGGTGCTCAGTATTCAGGGTGCTGGGTGCTCAGTACTCATTGTGCTGGGTGATCAGTACTCGGGTGCTGGGTGCTCAGTGCTCGGGGTGCTGCGTGCTCAGTGCTCAGTACTCAGGGTCCTGGGTGCTCAGTACTCAGGGTGCTGTGTGCTCAGTGCTCAGGGTGCTGGGTGCTCAGTGCTCAGGGTGCTGGGTGCTCAGTGCTCAGGGTGCTGGGTGCTCAGTACTCAGGGTGCTGGGTGCTCAGTGCTCGGGGTGCTGGGTGCTCAGTGCTCAGGGTGCTGGGTGCTCAGTACTCAGGGTGTTGGGTGCTCAGTACTCAGGGTGCTGGGTGCTCAGTACTCAGGTAGCTGGGTGCTCAGTACTCATGGTGCTGGGTGCTCAGTACTCGGGTGCTGGGTGCTCAGTGCTCAGGGTGCTGGGTGCTCAGTGCTCGGGTTCTGGGTGCTCAGTGCTCAGTACTCAGGGTGCTGGGTGCTCAGTGCTCAGGGTGCTGGGTGCTCACTGCTCAGGGTGCTGGGTGCTCAGTGCTCAGGGTGCTGGGTACTCAGTGCTCAGGGTACTGGGTGCTCAGTACTCAGGGTGCTGGGTGCTCAGTGCTCAGGATGCTGGGTGCTCACTGCTCAGGGTGCTGGGTGCTCAGTGCTCAGGGTGCTGGGTACTCAGTGCTCAGGGTACTGGGTGCTCAGTACTCAGGGTGCTGGGTGCTCAGCGCTCAGGGTGCTGGGTGCTCAGTGCTCGGGGTGCTGGGTGCTCAGTGCTCGGGGTGCTGGGTGCTGAGAGCTCGGGGTGCTCGGTGCTCAGTACTCAGGGTGCTGTATGTTCAGTGTTCAGGGTGCTGGGTGCTCAGTACTCAGGGTGCTCGGTGCTTAGTACTCAGGGTGCTGGGTGCTCAGTACTTCGGGTGCTGGGTGCTCAGTGCTCGGGGTGCTCGGTGCTCAGTACTCAGTGCTCAGGGTGCTCACTGCTCAGTGCTCAGAGTGCTGGGTGTTCAGTACTCAGGGTGCTGGGTGCTCAGTACTCAGGGGGCTGGGTGCTCAGTACTCTGGGTGCTCGGTGCTCAGTGCTCAGGGTGCTGGGTGCTCAGTATTCAGGGTGCTGGGTGCTCAGTACTGAGGGTGCTGGGTGCTCAGTGCTCAGGGTGCTGGGTACTCAGTGCTCAGGGTGCTCGGTGCTCAGTACTCGGGGTGCTGGGTGCTCATTCTCGGGGTGCTGGGTGCTCAGTGCTCAGGGTGCTGGGTGCTCAGTACTCATGGTGCTGGGTGGTCAGTGCTCAGGGTGCTGGGTGCTCAGTACTCAGGGTGCTGGGTGCTCAGTGCTCAGGGTGCTGGGTGCTCAGTACTCAGGGTGCTGGGTGCTCAGTGCTCAGGGTGCTGGGTGCTCAGTACTCAGGGTGCTGGGAGCTCAGTGCTCAGGGTGATCGGTGCTCAGTACTCAGGGTGCTCAGTACTCAGGGTACTGGGTGCTCAGTGCTCGGGGTGCTGGGAGCTCAGTACTCAGGGTGCTGGGTGCTCAGTGCTCGGGGTGCTGGGTGCTCAGTGCTCAGGGTGATCGGTGCTCAGTACTCAGGGTGCTGGGTGCTCAGTGCTCAGGGTGCTGGGTGTTCAGTCCACAGGGTGCTCAGTGCTCAGGGTGCTGGGTGCACAGTGCTCGGGGTGCTGGGTGTTCAGTGCTCGGGGTGCTGGGTGCTCAGTGCTCAGGGTGCTGGGTGCTCAGTGCTCAGTGCTCAGGGTGCTGGTTGCTCAGTACTCAGGGTGCTGGGTGCTCAGTACTCAGGGTGCTGGGTGCTCAGTGCTCAGGGTGCTAGGTGCTCAGAACTCAGGGTGCTGGGTGATCAGTGCTCGGGGTGCTGGGTGCTCAGTGCTCTGGGTGCTGGGTGCTCAGTGCTCAGGGTGCTGGGTGCTCAGTACTCAGGGTGCTGGGTGCTCAGTGCTCAGGGTGCTCGGTGCTCAGTACTCAAGGTGCTGGGTGCTCAGTGCTCAGTGTGCTGGGTGCTCAGTGCTCAGGGTGCTCAGTGCTCAGGGTGCTGGGTGTTCAGTACTCAGGGTGCTGGGTGCTCAGTACTCAGGGTGCTGGGTGCTCAGTACTCAGGGTGCTGGGTGCTCAGTGCTCGGGGTGCTCGGTGCTCAGTACTCAGGGTGCTGGGTGCTCAGTACTCAGGGTGCTGGGTGCTCAGTGCTCAGGGTTCTGGGTGCTCAGTGCTCGGGGTGATCGGTGCTCAGTACTCAGGGTGCTGGGTGCTCAGTGCTCGGGGTGCTCGGAGCTCAGTACTCAGGGTGCTGGGTGCTCAGTGCTCGGGGTGATCGGTGCTCAGTACTCAGGGTGCTGGGTGCTCAGCGCTCGGGGTGCTCGGTGCTCAGTACGTTGGGTGCTCACTACTCAGGGTGCTGGGTGCTCAGTGCTCAGGGTGCTGGGTGCTCAGTGCTCAGGGTGCTGGGTGCTCAGTGCTCAGGGTGCTGGGTGCTCAGTACTCAGGGTGCTGGGTGCTCAGTGCTCGGGGTGCTGGGTGCTCAGTGCTCAGGGTGCTGGGTGCTCAGTACTCAGGGTGCTGGGTGCTCAGTACTCGGGGTGCTGGGTGCTCAGTACTCGGGGTGCTGGGTGCTCAGTACTCATGCTGCTGGGTGCTCTGTACTCGGGAGCTGGGTGCTCAGTGCTCAGGGTGCTGGGTGCTCAGTGCTCGGTGTGCTGGGTGCTCAGTGCTCAGTAATCAGGGTGCTGGGTGCTCAGTGCTCAGTACTCAGGGTGCTGGGTGCTCAGTGCTCAGGGTGCTGTGTGCTCAGTGCTCAGGGTGCTGGGTGCTCAGTGCTCAGGGTGCTGGGTGCTCAGTGCTCAGGGTGCTCGGTGCTTAGTACTCAGGGTGCTCGTTGCTCGGGATGCTGGGTGCTCAGTGCTCAGGTTGCTGGGTGCTCAGTGCTCGGGGTGCTGGGTGCTCAGTACTCGGGGTGCTCGGTGCTCAGTTCTCAGGGTGCTGGGTGCTCAGTGCTCGGGGTGCTGGGTGCTCAGTACTCAGGGTGCTGGGTGCTCGGTGCTCAGTACGCTGGGTGCCCCGTACTCAGGGTGCTGGCTGCTCAGTACACAGGGTGCTCGGTGCTCAGTACTCAGGGTGCTGGGTGCTCAGTGATCAGGGTGCTGGGTGCTCATTACTCAGGGTGCTGGGTGCTCAGTACTCGGTGTGCTCAGTGCTTGTGGTGCTGGGTGCTCAGTACTCAGGGTGCTCAGTGCTTGGGGTGTTGGGTGCTCAGTACTCAGGGTGCTGGGTGCTCAATGCTCAGGGTGCTGGGTGCTCAGTACTCAGGGTGCTGGGTGCTCAGTACTCAGGGTGCTGGGTGCTCAGTGCTCGGGGTGCGGGGTGCTTAGTGCTCGGGGTGCTGGGTGCTCAGTGCTCGGGGTGCTGGGTGCTCAGTGCTCGGGGTTCTGGGTCATCAGTGCTCGGGGCGACGGGTGCTCAGTGCTCGGGGTGCTGGGTGCTCAGTACTCAGGGTGCTCAGTACTCAGGCTGCTGGGTGCTCAGTGCTCAGGGTGCTGGGTGCTCAGTGCTCGGGGTGCTGGGTGCTCAGTGCTCGGGGTGCTGGGTGCTCAGTACTCAGGGTGCTGGGTGCTCAGTGCTCGGGGTGCTGGGTGCTCAGTACTCAGGGTGCTGGGTGCTCGGTGCTCAGTACGCTGGGTGCTCAGTACTCAGGGTGCTGGCTGCTCAGTACACAGGGTGCTCGGTGCTCAGTACTCAGGGTGCTGGGTGCTCAGTGCTCGGGGTGCTGGGTGCTCAGTACTCAGGGTGCTCATTGCTCAGGGTGATGGGTGCTCAGTACTCAGGGTGCTGGGTGCTCAGTACACACGGTGCTCAGTGCTCAGTACTCAGGGTGCTCAGTGCTCAGTACTCAGAGTGCTCAGTGCTCAGCGTGCTGGGTGCTCAGTGCTCGGGGTGCTGGGTGCTCAGTGCTCAGGGTGCTGGGTGCTCAGTACTCAGGGTGCTCAGTACTCAGGCTGCTGGGTGCTCAGTGCTCAGGGTGCTGGGTGCTCAGTGCTAAGTGTGCTGGGTGCTCAGTACTCAGGGTGTTGGGTGCTCGGTGCTCAGTACACAGGGTGCTGAGTGCTCAGTGCTCGGGGTGTTGGGTGCTCAGTGCTCAGGGTGCTGGGTGCTCAGTACACAGGGTGCTGAGTGCTCAGTGCTCGGGGTGTTGGGTGCTCAGTGCTCGGGGTGCTGGGTGCTCAGTGCTCAGGGTGCTGGGTGCTCAGTACTCAGGGTGCTCAGTACTCAGGCTGCTGGGTGCTCAGTGCTCGGGGTGCTGGGTGCTCAGTGCTCGGGGTGCTGGGTGCTCAGTGCTAGGTGTGCTGGGTGCTCAGTACTCGGGTTGCTCGGTGCTCAGTACTCAGGGTGCTGGGTGCTCAGTGCTCAGGGTGCTGGGTGCTCAGTACTCAGGGTGCTGGGTGCTCGGAGCTCAGTAAGCTGGGTGCTCAGTAATCAGGGTGCTGGCTGCTCAGTACTCAGGGTGCTCGGTGCTCAGTACTCAGGGTGCTGGGTGCTCAGTGCTCGGGGTGCTGGGTGCTCATTACTCAGGGTGCTGGGTGCTCAGTACTCAAGGTGCTCAGTGCTTGGGGTGCTGGGTGCTCAGTACTCAGGGTGCTCAGTGCTTGGGGTATTGGGTGCTCAGTACTCAGGGTGCTGTGTGCTCAGT
The DNA here is from genome assembly GCF_018167655.1 of Microtus oregoni. Taxonomy (NCBI): domain Eukaryota; kingdom Metazoa; phylum Chordata; class Mammalia; order Rodentia; family Cricetidae; genus Microtus; species Microtus oregoni. The sequence goes on from NW_024543884.1 coordinate 100,438, forward strand.
GCTCAGGGTGCTGGGTGCTCAGTACTCAGGGTGCTGGGTCCTCAGTGCTCAGGGTGCTGGGTGCTCAGTGCTCAGGGTGCTGGGTGCTCAGTGCTCGGGGTGCTGGGTGCTCAGTGCTCGGGGTGCTGGGTGCTCAGTGCTCGGGGTGCTCGGTGCTCAGTGCTCGGGGTGCTGGGTGCTCAGTACTCGGGGTGCTCAGTGCTCAGTACTCAGGGTGCTGGGTGCTCAGTGCTCAGGGTGCTGGGTGCTCAGTGCTCGGGGTGCTGGCTGCTCGGTGCTCAGGTTGCTGGGTGCTCAGTACTCGGGGTGCTGGGTGCTCAGTACTCGGGGTGCTGGGTGCTCAGTACTCAGGGTGCTGGGTGCTCGGTGCTCAGGGTGCTGGGTCCTCAGTGCTCAGGGTGCTGGGTGCTCAGTGCTCAGGGTGCTCGGTGCTTAGTACTCAGGGTGCTCGTTGCTCAGGGTGCTGGGTGCTCAGTGCTCGGGCTGCTGGGTGCTCAGTGCTCGGGTTGCTGGGTGCTCAGTACTCGGGGTGCTCGGTGCTCAGTACTCAGGGTGCTGGGTTCTCAGTGCTCGGGGTGCTGGGTGCTCAGTACTCAGGGTGCTGGGTGCTCGGTGCTCAGTACGCTGGGTGCTCAGTACTCAGTGTGCTGGCTGCTCAGTACACAGGGTGCTCGGTGCTCAGTACTCAGGGTGCTGGGTGCTCAGTGCTCGGGGTGCTGTGTGCTCATTACTCAGGGTGCTGGGTGCTCAGTAATCAGTGTGCTCAGTGCTTGGGGTGCTGGTTTCTCAGTACTCAGGGTGCTCAGTGCTTGGGGTGTTGGGTGCTCAGTACTCAGGGTGCTGGGTGCTCAATGCTCAGGGTGCTGGGTGCTCAGTACTCAGGGTGCTGGGTGCTAAGTACTCAGGGTGCTGGGTGCTCAGTGCTCGGGGTGCTGGGTGCTTAGTGCTCGGGGTGCTGGGTGCTCAGTGCTCGGGGTGCTGGGTGCTCAGTACTCGGGGTGCTGGGTGCTCAGTACTCAGGGTACTGGGTGCTCGGTGCTCAGGGTGCTGGGTCCTCAGTGCTCAGGGTGCTGGGTGCTCAGTGCTCAGGGTGCTCGGTGCTTAGTACTCAGGGTGCTCGTTGCTCAGGGTGCTGGGTGCTCAGTGCTCGGGCTGCTGGGTGCTCAGTGCTCGGGTTGCTGGGTGCTCAGTACTCGGGGTGCTCGGTGCTCAGTACTCAGGGTGCTGGGTGCTCAGTGCTCGGGGTGCTGGGTGCTCAGTACTCAGGGTGCTGGGTGCTCGGTGCTCAGTAAGCTGGGTGCTCAGAACTCAGTGTGCTGGCTGCTCAGTACACAGGGTGCTCGGTGCTCAGTACTCAGGGTGCTGGGTGCTCAGTGCTCGGGGTGCTGTGTGCTCATTACTCAGGGTGCTGGGTGCTCAGTACTCAGTGTGCTCAGTGCTTGGGGTGCTTGGTGCTCAGTACTCAGGGTGCTCAGTGCTTGGGTTGTTGGGTGCTCAGTACTCAGGGTGCTGGGTGCTCAATGCTCAGGGTGCTGGGTGCTCAGTACTCAGGGTGCTGGGTGCTAAGTACTCAGGGTGCTGGGTGCTCAGTGCTCGGGGTGCTGGGTGCTTAGGGCTCAGGTTGCTGGGTGCTCAGTGCTCGGGGTGCTGGGTGCTCAGTGCTCGGGGTGCTGGGTGCTCAGTGCTCGGGGCGCTGGGTGCTCAGTGCTCGGGGCGCTGTGTGCTCAGTGCTCGGGGTGCTCGGAGCTCAGTACTCAGGGTGCTGGGTGCTCAGTGCTCGGAGTGCTCGGTGCTCAGTACTCAGGGTGCTGGGTGCTCAGTGCTCAGGGTGCTCGGTGCTCAGTACGTTGGGTGCTCACTACTCAGGGTGCTGGGTGCTCAGTGCTCAGGGTGCTGGGTGCTCAGTGCTCCGGGTGCTAGGTGCTTAGTGCTCGGGGTGCTGGGTGCTCAGTGCTCGGGGTGCTGGGTGCTCAGTGCTCGGGGTGCTCGGTGCTCAGTGCTCGGGGTGCTGGGTGCTCAGTACTCGGGGTGCTCAGTGCTCAGTACCCGGGGTGCTGGGTGCTCAGTGCTCAGGGTGCTGGGTGCTCAGTGCTCGGGGTGCTGGCTGCTCGGTGCTCAGGTTGCTGGGTGCTCAGTACTCGGGGTGCTGGGTGCTCAGTACTCGGGGTGCTGGGTGCTCATTGCTCGGGGTGCTCGGTGCTCAGTACTCAGGGTGCTGGGTGCTCAGTGCTCGGGGTGCTCAGTACTCAGGGTGCTGTGTGTTCAGTGCTCAGGGTGCTGGGTGCTCAGTGCTCAGGGTGCTGTGTGCTCAGTGCTCGGGGTGCTCAGTGCTCAGTACTCAGGGTGCTGGGTGCTCAGTGCTCAGGGTGCTGGGTGCTCAGTGCTCGGGGTGCTGGCTGCTCGGTGCTCAGGTTGCTGGGTGCTCAGTACTCGGGGTGCTGGGTGCTCAGTACTCGGGGTGCTGGGTGCTCAGTACTCAGGGTGCTGGGTGCTCGGTGCTCAGGGTGCTGGGTCCTCAGTGCTCAGGGTGCTGGGTGCTCAGTGCTCAGGGTGCTCGGTGCTTAGTACTCAGGGTGCTCGTTGCTCAGGGTGCTGGGTGCTCAGTGCTCGGGCTGCTGGGTGCTCAGTGCTCGGGTTGCTGGGTGCTCAGTACTCGGGGTGCTCGGTGCTCAGTACTCAGGGTGCTGGGTTCTCAGTGCTCGGGGTGCTGGGTGCTCAGTACTCAGGGTGCTGGGTGCTCGGTGCTCAGTACGCTGGGTGCTCAGTACTCAGTGTGCTGGCTGCTCAGTACACAGGGTGCTCGGTGCTCAGTACTCAGGGTGCTGGGTGCTCAGTGCTCGGGGTGCTGTGTGCTCATTACTCAGGGTGCTGGGTGCTCAGTAATCAGTGTGCTCAGTGCTTGGGGTGCTGGTTTCTCAGTACTCAGGGTGCTCAGTGCTTGGGGTGTTGGGTGCTCAGTACTCAGGGTGCTGGGTGCTCAATGCTCAGGGTGCTGGGTGCTCAGTACTCAGGGTGCTGGGTGCTAAGTACTCAGGGTGCTGGGTGCTCAGTGCTCGGGGTGCTGGGTGCTTAGTGCTCGGGGTGCTGGGTGCTCAGTGCTCGGGGTGCTGGGTGCTCAGTACTCGGGGTGCTGGGTGCTCAGTACTCGGGGTGCTGGGTGCTCAGTACTCAGGGTACTGGGTGCTCGGTGCTCAGGGTGCTGGGTCCTCAGTGCTCAGGGTGCTGGGTGCTCAGTGCTCAGGGTGCTCGGTGCTTAGTACTCAGGGTGCTCGTTGCTCAGGGTGCTGGGTGCTCAGTGCTCGGGCTGCTGGGTGCTCAGTGCTCGGGTTGCTGGGTGCTCAGTACTCGGGGTGCTCGGTGCTCAGTACTCAGGGTGCTGGGTGCTCAGTGCTCGGGGTGCTGGGTGCTCAGTACTCAGGGTGCTGGGTGCTCGGTGCTCAGTAAGCTGGGTGCTCAGAACTCAGTGTGCTGGCTGCTCAGTACACAGGGTGCTCGGTGCTCAGTACTCAGGGTGCTGGGTGCTCAGTGCTCGGGGTGCTGTGTGCTCATTACTCAGGGTGCTGGGTGCTCAGTACTCAGTGTGCTCAGTGCTTGGGGTGCTTGGTGCTCAGTACTCAGGGTGCTCAGTGCTTGGGGTGTTGGGTGCTCAGTACTCAGGGTGCTGGGTGCTCAATGCTCAGGGTGCTGGGTGCTCAGTACTCAGGGTGCTGGGTGCTAAGTACTCAGGGTGCTGGGTGCTCAGTGCTCGGGGTGCTGGGTGCTTAGGGCTCGGGTTGCTGGGTGCTCAGTGCTCGGGGTGCTGGGTGCTCAGTGCTCGGGGTGCTGGGTGCTCAGTGCTCGGGGCGCTGGGTGCTCAGTGCTCGGGGCGCTGTGTGCTCAGTGCTCGGGGTGCTCGGAGCTCAGTACTCAGGGTGCTGGGTGCTCAGTGCTCGGAGTGCTCGGTGCTCAGTACTCAGGGTGCTGGGTGCTCAGTGCTCAGGGTGCTCGGTGCTCAGTACGTTGGGTGCTCACTACTCAGGGTGCTGGGTGCTCAGTGCTCAGGGTGCTGGGTGCTCAGTGCTCCGGGTGCTAGGTGCTTAGTGCTCGGGGTGCTGGGTGCTCAGTGCTCGGGGTGCTGGGTGCTCAGTGCTCGGGGTGCTCGGTGCTCAGTGCTCGGGGTGCTGGGTGCTCAGTACTCGGGGTGCTCAGTGCTCAGTACCCGGGGTGCTGGGTGCTCAGTGCTCAGGGTGCTGGGTGCTCAGTGCTCGGGGTGCTGGCTGCTCGGTGCTCAGGTTGCTGGGTGCTCAGTACTCGGGGTGCTGGGTGCTCAGTACTCGGGGTGCTGGGTGCTCATTGCTCGGGGTGCTCGGTGCTCAGTACTCTGGGTGCTGGGTGCTCAGTGCTCGGGGTGCTCAGTACTCAGGGTGCTGTGTGTTCAGTGCTCAGGGTGCTGGGTGCTCAGTGCTCAGGGTGCTGTGTGCTCAGTGCTCGGGGTGCTGGGTGCTCAGTACTCGGGGTGCTGGGTGCTCTGTACTCAGGGAGCTGGGTGCTCGGTGCTCAGGGTGCTGGGTCCTCAGTGCTCAGGGTGCTGGGTGCTCAGTGCTCAGGGTGCTCGGTGCTTAGTACTCAGGGTGCTCGTTGCTCGGGATGCTGGGTGCTCAGTGCTCAGGTTGCTGGGTGCTCAGTGCTCGGGGTGCTGGGTGCTCAGTACTCGGGGTGCTCGGTGCTCAGTTCTCAGGGTGCTGGGTGCTCAGTGCTCGGGGTGCTGGGTGCTCAGTACTCAGGTTGCTGGGTGCTCGGTGCTCAGTACGCTGGGTGCCCAGTACTCAGGGTGCTGGCTGCTCAGTACACAGGGTGCTCGGTGCTCAGTACTCAGGGTGCTGGGTGCTCAGTGATCGGGGTGCTGGGTGCTCATTACTCAGGGTGCTGGGTGCTCAGTACTCAGTGTGCTCAGTGCTTGTGGTGCTGGGTGTTCACTACTCAGGGTGCTCGGTGCTCAGTACTCAGGGTGCTGGGTGCTCAGTACTCGGGGTGCTGGGTGCTCTGTACTCAGGGAGCTGGGTGCTCGGTGCTCAGGGTGCTGGGTGCTCAGTGCTCAGGGTGCTGGGTGCTCAGTGCTCAGGGTGCTGGGTGCTCAGTACTCAGGGTGCTGGGTGCTCAGTGCTTGGGGTGCTGGGTGCTCAGTGCTCAGGGTGCTGGGTGCTCAGTACTCAGGGTGCTGGGTGCTCAGTACTCGGGGTGCTGGGTGCTCAGTATTCAGGGTGCTGGGTGCTCAGTACTCATTGTGCTGGGTGCTCAGTACTCTGGTGCTGGGTGCTCAGTGCTCAGGGTGCTGGGTGATCAGTGCTCGGGGTGCTGGGTGCTCAGTGCTCAGTACTCAGGGTGCTGGGTGCTCAGTGCTCGGGGTGCTGCGTGCTCAGTGCTCAGTACTCAGGGTCCTGGGTGCTCAGTACTCAGGGTGCTGTGTGCTCAGTGCTCAGGGTGCTGGGTGCTCAGTGCTCAGGGTGCTGGGTGCTCAGTGCTCAGGGTGCTGGGTGCTCAGTACTCAGGGTGCTGGGTGCTCAGTGCTCGGGGTGCTGGGTGCTCAGTGCTCAGGGTGCTGGGTGCTCAGTACTCAGGGTGTTGTGTCCTCAGTACTCGGGGTGCTGGGTGCTCAGTACTCAGGGTGCTGGTTGCTTAGTACTCGGGTGCTGGGTGCTCAGTGCTCAGGGTGCTGGGTGCTCAGTGCTCGGGGTGCTGGGTGCTCAGTGCTCAGTACTCAGGGTGCTGGGTGCTCAGTACTCGGGGTGCTAGGTGCTCAGTGCTCAGTACTCAGGGTGCTGGGTGCTTAGTGCTCAGGGTGCTGGGTGCTCAGTGCTCGGGGTGCTGGGTGCTCAGTGCTCGGGGTGCTGGGTGCTCAGTGCTCGGGGTGCTCGGTTCTCAGTACTCAGGGTGCTGGGTGCTCAGTGCTCAGGGTGCTCGATGCTCAGTATGTTGGGTGCTCACTACTCAGGGTGCTGCGTGCTCAGTGCTCAGGGTGCTGGGTGCTCAGTGCTCAGGGTGCTGGGTGCTCAGTGCTCAGGGTGCTGGGTGCTCAGTACTCAGGGTGCTGGGTGCTCAGTGCTCGGGGTGCTGGATGCTCAGTGCTCAGGGTGCTGGGTGCTCAGTACTCAGGGTGTTGGTTGCCCAGTACTCGGGGTGCTTTGTGCTCAGTACTCAGGGTGCTAGCTGCTCAGTACTCAGGGTGCTGGGTGCTCTGTACTCGGGTGCTGGGTGCTCAGTGCTCAGGGTGCAGGGTGCTCAGTGCTCGGGGTGCTGGGTGCTCAGTGCTTAGTACTCAGGGTGCTGGGTGCTTAGTACTCGGGGTGCTGGATGCTCAGTGCTCAGTACTCAGGGTGCTGGGTGCTCAGTGCTCAGGGTGCTGGGTGCTCAGTGCTCAGGGTGCTGGGTGCTCAGTGCTCAGGGTGCTGGGTACTCAGTGCTCAGGGTGCTGGGTGCTCAGTACTCAGGGTGCTGGGTGCTCAGTGCTCACGGTGCTGGGTGCTCAGTGCTCGGGGTGCTGGGTGCTCAGTGCTCGGGGTGCTGGGTGCTCAGTGCTCGGGGTGTTCGGTGCTCAGTACTCAGGGTGCTGGGTGCTCAGTGCTCGAGGTGCTCAGTACTCAGGGTGCTGTATGTTCAGTGTTCAGGGTGCTGGGTGCTCAGTACTCAGGGTGCTCGGTGCTTAGTACTCAGGGTGCTGGGTGCTCAGTACTCCTGGTGCTGGGTGCTCAGTGCTCGGGGTGCTCGGTGCTCAGTACTCAGTGCTCAGGGTGCTCAGTGCTCAGTGCTCAGGGTGCTGGGTGTTCAGTACTCAGGGTGCTGGGTGCTCAGTACTAAGGGGGCTGGGTGCTCAGTACTCAGGGTGCTGGTTGCTTAGTACTCGGGTGCTGGGTGCTCAGTGCTCAGGGTGCTGGGTGCTCAGTGCTCGGGGTGCTGGGTGCTCAGTGCTCAGTACTCAGGGTGCTGGGTGCTCAGTACTCGGGGTGCTAGGTGCTCAGTGCTCAGTACTCAGGGTGCTGGGTGCTTAGTGCTCAGGGTGCTGGGTGCTCAGTACTCAGGGTGTTGTGTCCTCAGTACTCGGGGTGCTGGGTGCTCAGTACTCAGGGTGCTGGTTGCTTAGTACTCGGGTGCTGGGTGCTCAGTGCTCAGGGTGCTGGGTGCTCAGTGCTCGGGGTGCTGGGTGCTCAGTGCTCAGTACTCAGGGTGCTGGGTGCTCAGTACTCGGGGTGCTAGGTGCTCAGTGCTCAGTACTCAGGGTGCTGGGTGCTTAGTGCTCAGGGTGCTGGGTGCTCAGTGCTCGGGGTGCTGGGTGCTCAGTGCTCGGGGTGCTGGGTGCTCAGTGCTCGGGGTGCTCGGTTCTCAGTACTCAGGGTGCTGGGTGCTCAGTGCTCAGGGTGCTCGATGCTCAGTATGTTGGGTGCTCACTACTCAGGGTGCTGCGTGCTCAGTGCTCAGGGTGCTGGGTGCTCAGTGCTCAGGGTGCTGGGTGCTCAGTGCTCAGGGTGCTTGGTGCTCAGTACTCAGGGTGCTGGGTGCTCAGTGCTCGGGGTGCTGGATGCTCAGTGCTCAGGGTGCTGGGTGCTCAGTACTCAGGGTGTTGGTTGCCCAGTACTCGGGGTGCTTTGTGCTCAGTACTCAGGGTGCTAGCTGCTCAGTACTCAGGGTGCTGGGTACTCTGTACTCGGGTGCTGGGTGCTCAGTGCTCAGGGTGCAGGGTGCTCAGTGCTCGGGGTGCTGGGTGCTCAGTGCTTAGTACTCAGGGTGCTGGGTGCTTAGTACTCGGGGTGCTGGATGCTCAGTGCTCAGTACTCAGGGTGCTGGGTGCTCAGTGCTCAGGGTGCTGGGTGCTCAGTGCTCAGGGTGCTGGGTGCTCAGTGCTCAGGGTGCTGGGTACTCAGTGCTCAGGGTGCTGGGTGCTCAGTACTCAGGGTGCTGGGTGCTCAGTGCTCACGGTGCTGGGTGCTCAGTGCTCGGGGTGCTGGGTGCTCAGTGCTCGGGGTGCTCGGTGCTCAGTACTCAGGGTGCTGGGTGCTCAGTGCTCGAGGTGCTCAGTACTCAGGGTGCTGTATGTTCAGTGTTCAGGGTGCTGGGTGCTCAGTACTCAGGGTGCTCGGTGCTTAGTACTCAGGGTGCTGGGTGCTCAGTACTCCTGGTGCTGGGTGCTCAGTGCTCGGGGTGCTCGGTGCTCAGTACTCAGTGCTCAGGGTGCTCAGTGCTCAATGCTCAGGGTGCTGGGTGTTCAGTACTCAGGGTGCTGGGTGCTCAGTACTCAGGGGGCTGGGTGCTCAGTACTCTGGGTGCTCGGTGCTCAGTGCTCAGGGTGCTGGGTGCTCAGTATTCAGGGTGCTGGGTGCTCAGTACTCAGGGTGCTGGGTGCTCAGTGCTCAGGGTGCTGGGTACTCAGTGCTCAGGGTGCTCGGTGCTCAGTACTCGGGGTGCTGGGTGCTCATTCTCGGGGTGCTGGGTGCTCAGTGCTCAGGGTGCTGGGTGCTCAGTACTCAGGGTGCTGGGTGCTCAGTGCTCAGGGTGCTGGGTGCTCAGTACTCAGGGTGCTGGGTGCTCAGTGCTCAGGGTGCTGGGTGCTCAGTACTCAGGGTGCTGGGTGCTCAGTGCTCAGGGTGCTGGGTGCTCAGTACTCAGGGTGCTGGGAGCTCAGTGCTCAGGGTGATCGGTGCTCAGTACTCAGGGTGCTCAGTACTCAGGGTACTGGGTGCTCAGTGCTCGGGGTGCTGTGAGCTCAGTACTCAGGGTGCTGGGTGCTCAGTGCTCGGGGTGCTGGGTGCTCAGTGCTCAGGGTGATCGGTGCTCAGTACTCAGGGTGCTGGGTGCTCAGTGCTCAGGGTGCTGGGTGTTCAGTCCACAGGGTGCTCAGTGCTCAGGGTGCTGGGTGCTCAGTGCTCGGGGTGCTGGGTGTTCAGTGCTCGGGGTGCTGGGTGCTCAGTGCTCAGGGTGCTGGGTGCTCAGTGCTCAGTGCTCAGGGTGCTGGTTGCTCAGTACTCAGGGTGCTGGGTGCTCAGTACTCAGGGTGCTGGGTGCTCAGTGCTCAGGGTGCTAGGTGCTCAGAACTCAGGGTGCTGGGTGATCAGTGCTCGGGGTGCTGGGTGCTCAGTGCTCTGGGTGCTGGGTGCTCAGTGCTCAGGGTGCTGGGTGCTCAGTACTCAGGGTGCTGGGTGCTCAGTGCTCAGGGTGCTCGGTGCTCAGTACGCAAGGTGCTGGGTGCTCAGTGCTCAGTGTGCTGGGTGCTCAGTGCTCAGGGTGCTCAGTGCTCAGGGTGCTGGGTGTTCAGTACTCAGGGTGCTGGGTGCTCAGTACTCAGGGTGCTGGGTGCTCAGTACTCAGGGTGCTGGGTGCTCAGTGCTCGGGGTGCTCGGTGCTCAGTACTCAGGGTGCTGGGTGCTCAGTACTCAGGGTGCTGGGTGCTCAGTGCTCAGGGTTCTGGGTGCTCAGTGCTCGGGGTGATCGGTGCTCAGTACTCAGGGTGCTGGGTGCTCAGTGCTCGGGGTGCTCGGAGCTCAGTACTCAGGGTGCTGGGTGCTCAGTGCTCGGGGTGATCGGTGCTCAGTACTCAGGGTGCTGGGTGCTCAGCGCTCGGGGTGCTCGGTGCTCAGTACGTTGGGTGCTCACTACTCAGGGTGCTGGGTGCTCAGTGCTCAGGGTGCTGGGTGCTCAGTGCTCAGGGTGCTGGGTGCTCAGTGCTCAGGGTGCTGGGTGCTCAGTACTCAGGGTGCTGGGTGCTCAGTGCTCGGGGTGCTGGGTGCTCAGTGCTCAGGGTGCTGGGTGCTCAGTACTCAGGGTGCTGGGTGCTCAGTACTCGGGGTGCTCGGTGCTCAGTACTCGGGGTGCTGGTTGCTCAGTACTCATGCTGCTGGGTGCTCTGTACTCGGGAGCTGGGTGCTCAGTGCTCAGGGTGCTGGGTGCTCAGTGCTCGGTGTGCTGGGTGCTCAGTGCTCAGTAATCAGGGTGCTGGGTGCTCAGTGCTCAGTACTCAGGGTGCTGGGTGCTCAGTGCTCAGGGTGCTGTGTGCTCAGTGCTCAGGGTGCTGGGTGCTCAGTGCTCAGGGTGCTGGGTGCTCAGTGCTCAGGGTGCTCGGTGCTTAGTACTCAGGGTGCTCGTTGCTCGGGATGCTGGGTGCTCAGTGCTCAGGTTGCTGGGTGCTCAGTGCTCGGGGTGCTGGGTGCTCAGTACTCGGGGTGCTCGGTGCTCAGTTCTCAGGGTGCTGGGTGCTCAGTGCTCGGGGTGCTGGGTGCTCAGTACTCAGGGTGCTGGGTGCTCGGTGCTCAGTACGCTGGGTGCCCCGTACTCAGGGTGCTGGGTGCTCAGTACACAGGGTGCTCGGTGCTCAGTACTCAGGGTGCTGGGTGCTCAGTGATCGGGGTGCTGGGTGCTCATTACTCAGGGTGCTGGGTGCTCAGTACTCGGTGTGCTCAGTGCTTGTGGTGCTGGGTGCTCAGTACTCAGGGTGCTCAGTGCTTGGGGTGTTGGGTGCTCAGTACTCAGGGTGCTGGGTGCTCAATGCTCAGGGTGCTGGGTGCTCAGTACTCAGGGTGCTGGGTGCTCAGTACTCAGGGTGCTGGGTGCTCAGTGCTCGGGGTGCGGGGTGCTTAGTGCTCGGGGTGCTGGGTGCTCAGTGCTCGCGGTGCTGGGTGCTCAGTGCTCGGGGTTCTGGGTCATCAGTGCTCGGGGCGACGGGTGCTCAGTGCTCGGGGTGCTGGGTGCTCAGTACTCAGGGTGCTCAGTACTCAGGCTGCTGGGTGCTCAGTGCTCAGGGTGCTGGGTGCTCAGTGCTCGGGGTGCTGGGTGCTCAGTGCTCGGGGTGCTGGGTGCTCAGTGCTCGGGGTGCTGGGTGCTCAGTACTCAGGGTGCTGGGTGCTCAGTGCTCGGGGTGCTGGGTGCTCAGTACTCAGGGTGCTGGGTGCTCGGTGCTCAGTACGCTGGGTGCTCAGTACTCAGGGTGCTGGCTGCTCAGTACACAGGGTGCTCGGTGCTCAGTACTCAGGGTGCTGGGTGCTCAGTGCTCGGGGTGCTGGGTGCTCAGTACTCAGGGTGCTCATTGCTCAGGGTGATGGGTGCTCAGTACTCAGGGTGCTGGGTGCTCAGTACACACGGTGCTCAGTGCTCAGTACTCAGAGTGCTCAGTGCTCAGCGTGCTGGGTGCTCAGTGCTCGGGGTGCTGGGTGCTCAGTGCTCAGGGTGCTGGGTGCTCAGTACTCAGGGTGCTCAGTACTCAGGCTGCTGGGTGCTCAGTGCTCAGGGTGCTGGGTGCTCAGTGCTAAGGGTGCTGGGTGCTCAGTACTCAGGGTGTTGGGTGCTCGGTGCTCAGTACACAGGGTGCTGAGTGCTCAGTGCTCGGGGTGTTGGGTGCTCAGTGCTCAGGGTGCTGGGTGCTCAGTACACAGGGTGCTGAGTGCTCAGTGCTCGGGGTGTTGGGTGCTCAGTGCTCGGGGTGCTGGGTGCTCAGTGCTCAGGGTGCTGGGTGCTCAGTACTCAGGGTGCTCAGTACTCAGGCTGCTGGGTGCTCAGTGCTCGGGGTGCTGGGTGCTCAGTGCTCGGGGTGCTGGGTGCTCAGTGCTAGGTGTGCTGGGTGCTCAGTACTCGGGTTGCTCGGTGCTCAGTACTCAGGGTGCTGGGTGCTCAGTGCTCAGGGTGCTGGGTGCTCAGTACTCAGGGTGCTGGGTGCTCGGTGCTCAGTAAGCTGGGTGCTCAGTACTCAGGGTGCTGGCTGCTCAGTACTCAGGGTGCTCGGTGCTCAGTACTCAGGGTGCTGGGTGCTCAGTGCTCGGGGTGCTGGGTGCTCATTACTCAGGGTGCTGGGTGCTCAGTACTCAAGGTGCTCAGTGCTTGGGGTGCTGGGTGCTCAGTACTCAGGGTGCTCAGTGCTTGGGGTATTGGGTGCTCAGTACTCAGGGTGCTGTGTGCTCAGTGCTCAGGGTGCTGGGTGCTCAGTACTCAGGGTGCTGGGTCCTCAGTGCTCAGGGTGCTGGGTGCTCAGTGCTCAGGGTGCTGGGTGCTCAGTGCTCGGGGTGCTGGGTGCTCAGTGCTCGGGGTGCTGGGTGCTCAGTGCTCGGGGTGCTCGGTGCTCAGTGCTCGGGGTGCTGGGTGCTCAGTACTCGGGGTGCTCAGTGCTCAGTACTCAGGGTGCTGGGTGCTCAGTGCTCAGGGTGCTGTGTGCTCAGTGCTCGGGGTGCTGGCTGCTCGGTGCTCAGGTTGCTGGGTGCTCAGTACTCGGGGTGCTGGGTGCTCAGTACTCGGGGTGCTGGGTGCTCAATACTCAGGGTGCTGGGTGCTCGGTGCTCAGGGTGCTGGGTCCTCAGTGCTCAGGGTGCTGGGTGCTCAGTGCTCAGGGTGCTCGGTGCTTAGTACTCAGGGTGCTCGTTGCTCAGGGTGCTGGGTGCTCAGTGCTCGGGCTGCTGGGTGCTCAGTGCTCGGGTTGCTGGGTGCTCAGTACTCGGGGTGCTCGGTGCTCAGTACTCAGGGTGCTGGGTTCTCAGTGCTCGGGGTGCTGGGTGCTCAGTACTCAGGGTGCTGGGTGCTCGGTGCTCAGTACGCTGGGTGCTCAGTACTCAGTGTGCTGGCTGCTCAGTACACAGGGTGCTCGGTGCTCAGTACTCAGGGTGCTGGGTGCTCAGTGCTCGGGGTGCTGGGTGCTCAGTACTCAGGGTGCTCGGTGCTCAGTACTCAGGGTGCTCAGTGCTCAGTACTCAGGGTGCTCAGGCTCAGTGCTCGGGGTGCTGGGTGCTCAGTGCTCGGGGTGCTGGGTGCTCAGTGCTCAGTGTGCTGGGTGCTCAGTGCTCAGAGTGCTGGGTGCTCAGTACTCAGGGTGCTCGGTGCTCGGTGCTCTGTACGCTGGGTGCTCAGTACTCAGGGTGCTGGGTGCTCAGTGCTCGGGGTGCTGGGTGCTCAGTACTCAGGGTGCTGGGTGCTCAGTGCTCGGGGTGCTCGGTGCTCAGTACGCTGGGTGCTGGGTGCTCATTCTCGGGGTGCTGTGTGCTCAGTACTCAGGGTGCTGGGTGCTCAGTACTCCGGGTGCTGGGTGCTCAGTTCTCGGGGTGCTCGGTGCTCAGTACTCAGGGCTCAGGGTGCTCAGTGCTCAGTGCTCAGGGTGCTGGGTGTTCAGTACTCAGGGTGCTGGGTGCTCAGTACTCAAGGTGCTGGGTGCTCAGTGCTCAGGGTGCTGGGTGCTCAGTACTCGGGGTGCTGGTTGCTCAGTGCTCAGGGTGCTCGGGGCTCAGTACTCAGGGTGCTGGGTGCTCAGTACTCAGGGTGCTGGGTGCTCAGTGCTCAGCGTGCTGGGTACTCAGTGCTCAGGGTGCTCGGTGCTCAGTACTCGGGGTGCTGGGTGCTCATTCTCGGGGTGCTGGGTGCTCAGTGCTCGGGGTGCTGGGTGCTCAGTACTCAGCGTGCTGGGTGCTCAGTGCTCAGGGTGCTGGGTGCTCAGTACTCAGGGTGCTGGGTGCTCAGTGCTCAGGGTGCTGGGTGCTCAGTACTCAGGGTGCTGGGTGCTCAGTGTTCACGGTGCTGGGTGCTCAGTACTCAGGGTTCTGGGAGCTCAGTGCTCAGGGTGATCGGTGCTCAGTACTCAGGGTGCTCAGTGCTCGGGGTACTGGGTGCTCAGTACGCAGGGTGCTGGGTGCTCAGTGCTCGGGGTTCTGGGTGCTCAGTGCTCAGGGTGATCGGTGCTCAGTACTCAGGGTGCTGGGTGCTCAGTGCTCAGGGTGCTGGGTGCTCAGACCTCAGGGTGCTCAGTGCTCAGGGTGCTGGGTGCTCAGTGCTTGGGGTGCTCGGTGCTCAGTACTCAGGGTGCTGAGTGCTCAGTACTCAGGGTGCTGGGTGCTCAGTACTCAGGGTGCTGGGTGCTCAGTGCTCAGTGTGCTGGGTGATCAGTGCTCAGTGTGCTGGGTGCTCAGTGATCAGGGTGCTGGGTGCTCAGTGCTCGGGGTGCTGGTTGCTCAGTACTCAGGGTGCTGGGTGCTCAGTGCTCAGGGTGCTGGGTGCTCAGTGCTCGGGGTGCTGGGTGCTCAGTGCTCGGGGTGCTGCTTGCTCAGTGCTCGGGGTGCTCGGTGCTCAGTACTCAGGGTGCTGGGTGCTCAGTGCTCGAGGTGCTCAGTACTCAGGGTGCTGTGTGTTCAGTGCTCAGGGTGCTGTGTGCTCAGTGCTCAGGGTGCTGGGTGCTCAGTGCTCAGGGTGCTGGGTACTCAGTGCTCAGGGTGTTGGGTGCTCAGTGCGCGAGGTGCTCTTTACTCAGAGTGCTGTGTGTTCAGTGCTCAGGGTGCTGGGTGCTCAGTACTCAGGGTGCTCGGTGCTTAGTACTCATGGTGTTGGTGCTCAGTACTCCGGTGCTGGGTGCTCAGTGCTCGGGGTGCTCGGTGCTCAGTACGTTGGGTGCTCACTACTCAGGGTGCTGGTTGCTCAGTATTCAGGTTGCTGGGTCCTCAGTACTCATTGTGCTGGGTGCTCAGTACTCGGGTGCTGGTGCTCAGTGCTCAGGGTGCTGGGTGCTCAATGCTCGGGTGCTGGGTGCTCAGTGCTCAGTACTCAGGTTGCTGGGTGCTCAGTGCTCGGGGTGCTGCGTGCTCAGTGCTCAGTACTCAGGGTCCTGGGTGCTCAGTACTCAGGGTGCTGTGTGCTCAGTGCTCAGGGTGCTGGGTGCTCAGTGCTCAGGGTGCTGGGTGCTCAGTGCTCAGGGTGCTGGGTGCTCAGTGCTCAGGGTGCTGGGTGCTCAGTACTCAGGGTGCTGGGTGCTCAGTACTCAGGGTGCTGGGTGCTCAGTGCTCGGGGTGCTGGGTGCTCAGTGCTCGGGGTGCTGGGTGCTCAGTGCTCGGGGTGCTCGGTGCTCAGTACTCAGGGTGCTGGGTGCTCAGTGCTCGAGGTGCTCAGTACTCAGGGTGCTGTGTGTTCAGTGCTCAGGGTGCTGTGTGCTCAGTGCTCAGGGTGCTGGGTGCTCAGTTCTCGGGGTGCTGCGTGCTCAGTGCTCAGTACTCAGGGTCCTGGGTGCTCAGTACTCAGGGTGCTGTGTGCTCAGTGCACAGGGTGCTGGGTGCTCAGTGCTCAGGGTGCTGGGTGCTCAGTGCTCAGGATGCTGGGTGCTCAGTGCTCAGGGTGCTGGGTGCTCAGTACTCAGGGTGCTGGGTGCTCAGTACTCGGGGTGCTGGGTGCTCAGTACTCGGGTTGCTGGGTGCTCAGTACTCAGGGTGCTGGGTGCTCTGTACTCGGGAGCTGGGTGCTCAGTGCTCAGGGTGCTGGGTGCTCAGTGCTCGGTGTGCTGGGTGCTCAGTGCTCAGTACTCAGGGTGCTGGGTGCTCAGTGCTCAGTACTCAGGGTGCTGGGTGCTCAGTGCTCAGGGTGCTGTGTGCTCAGTGCTCAGGGTGCTGGGTGCTCAGTGCTCAGGGTGCTGGGTACTCAGTGCTCAGGGTGTTGGGTGCTCAGTACTCAGGGTGCTGGGTGCTCAGTACTCAGGGTGCTGGGTGCTCAGTGCTCGGGGTGCTTGGTGCTCAGTGCTCGGGGTGCTGGGTGCTCAGTGCTCGGGGTGCTCGGTGCTCAGTACTCAGGGTGCTGGGTGCTCAGTGCTCGAGGTGCTCAGTACTCAGGGTGCTGTGTGTTCAGTGCTCAGGGTGCTGTGTGCTCAGTGCTCAGGGTGCTGGGTGCTCAGTGCTCAGGGTGCTGGGTACTCAGTGCTCAGGGTGTTGGGTGCTCAGTGCGCGAGGTGCTCTTTACTCAGAGTGCTGTGTGTTCAGTGCTCAGGGTGCTGGGTGCTCAGTACTCAGGGTGCTCGGTGCTTAGTACTCATGGTGCTGGGTGCTCAGTACTCCGGGTGCTGGGTGCTCATTGCTCGGGGTGCTCGGTGCTCAGTACGTTGGGTGCTCACTACTCAGGGTGCTGGGTGCTCAGTATTCAGGGTGCTGGGTCCTCAGTACTCATTGTGCTGGGTGCTCAGTACTCGGGTGCTGGGTGCTCAGTGCTCAGGGTGCTGGGAGCTCAGTGCTCGGGGTGCTGGGTGCTCAGTGCTCAGTACTCAGGTTGCTGGGTGCTCAGTGCTCGGGGTGCTGCGTGCTCAGTGCTCAGTACTCAGGGTCCTGGGTGCTCAGTACTCAGGGTGCTGTGTGCTCAGTGCTCAGGGTGCTGGGTGCTCAGTGCTCAGGGTGCTGGGTGCTCAGTGCTCAGGGTGCTGGGTGCTCAGTACTCAGGGTGCTGGGTGCTCAGTGCTCGGGGTGCTGGGTGCTCAGTGCTCAGGGTGCTGGGTGCTCAGTACTCAGGGTGTTGGGTGCTCAGTTCTCTGGGTGCTGTGTGCTCAGTTCTCAGGTAGCTGGGTGCTCAGTACTCAGGGTGCTGGGTGCTCAGTACTCGGGTGCTGGGTGCTCAGTGCTCAGGGGTGCTGGGTGCTCAGTGCTCGGGGTGCTGGGTGCTCAGTGCTCAGTACTCAGGGTGCTGGGTGCTCAGTACTCGGGGTGCTAGGTGCTCAGTGCTCAGTACTCAGGGTGCTGGGTGCTCAGTGCTCAGGGTGCTGGGTGTTCACTGCTCAGGGTGCTGGGTGCTCAGTGCTCAGGGTGCTGGGTACTCAGTGCTCAGGGTACTGGGTGCTCAGTACTCAGGGTGCTGGGTGCTCAGTGCTCAGGGTGCTGGGTGCTCAGTGCTCGGGGTGCTGGGTGCTCAGTGCTCGGGGTGCTGGGTGCTCAGTGCTCGGGGTGCTCGGTGCTCAGTACTCAGGGTGCTGGGTGCTCAGTGCTCGAGGTGCTCAGTACTCAGGGTGCTGTATGTTCAGTGTTCAGGGTGCTGGGTGCTCAGTACTCAGGGTGCTCGGTGCTTAGTACTCAGGGTGCTGGGTGCTCAGTACTCCGGGTGCTGGGTGCTCAGTGCTCGGTGTGCTCGGTGCTCAGTACTCAGTGCTCAGGGTGCTCAGTGCTCAGTGCTCAGGGTGCTGGGTGTTCAGTACTCAGGGTGCTGGGTGCT